>NW_015506075.1:141231-169211 GCF_001515645.1 Sinocyclocheilus grahami
AATAAAAGTGTTGCACTAAATATGGTAAAATGTTACACATTGCTATTTGTTTTATAAAATCCATTCATTAAAAACATTCATATGTATGTTTAAGTATATACTATAAATTTAAAATACATTTCTTTTAAATGTATAGCATATTTTTTAATAAGACAACAACATATGATAGATACGATAGGACAAAACAAATACACAGATAGCAAAACACTAGAACATTACAATCTAAAATTGCTCTTTAAAGCATTAAAAAAACTAACAAGTTAAAATCACTGAATTAAAAATGAAAATAAATAATAAATAAAATTACTTTTAACTGGTATAAAAAACACACATTAACTCATCTGAGCTTAGTAATTAGTACTGTATAGCTTACATTTGATTTACCTATTACAAGTCCCTTCACAGTTACTGCTATCATAAAAATACACTTATATGTAGGTTTAAAATTCTACAAAAGACACATTTAATGTCCAAGATGTTTTTTTCTGTATCTATCTGTATTTATGTTCTACTGTTAATGTTATCTGTATGCACCAAGGGTCTGAGAGTAACGCAATTTCAATTCTCTGTGTGTAGGTGCTCTACATGTGGAAGAATTGACAATAAAGCAGACTTGACTTGACAAGAACAAATATTTTTGCCAAATGTATATTTTACTCAGAATTATTGCGCTACTATTTGATTACGCTTTGTCTGTTAAGCGTGCATGCTCGCAGCAGCGCACGTTCACTCGCATAAGCCTTGCCCACTCCTGATAGCAAAATGGATATATTTGCATGACTTTGACATTTACAGATGAAAAATATACCTGTGACATGTCAGTTATGCACTGAGGAAAACACAACGTCTCAAATGCATTAAACAGCACAGATATATTCGCTGTTTGCGATAGTGCATAGACTTGATCCATGATCGACATTAAGGGCTGCTTAAGAATAAGAGTCCACAAATTAGTGAGATTGTGTGAATTTAATTTGTCGTTTATGGAACCGCCTTTAGCCACGATTGATTTGTTAGGTTATTTCAGGTCAGGTTTTGGACTTTAATCCCAGTTTTTCCTCGGGTCTCTGTGGTGTTGTGATTCGTCATATTCACACAGCAGCAGTGGTGACCCACACGACGCCATACACGCTGTCTGCCATCTGCCCTGTACAGTGAAAACCGGGATTCATCCGTGAAGAGAACACCTCTCCAAAGTGCCGGACGCCATCGAATGTGAGCATTTGCCCACTCAAGTCGTTTACGACGATGAACTGCAGTCAGGTCGAGGTCCCGATGAGGATGACGAGCATGCAGATGAGCTTCCCTGAGACGGTTTCTGACAGTTTGTGCAGAAATCCTTTGAATCGAATGTTACAGCAGCTGTCCGGGTGGCTGGTCTCAGACGATCTTGGAGGTGAAGATGCTGGATGTGGAGGTCCTGGGCTGGTATAGTTAATTCTGTGAATTATTTCATTTTTGACTGCTGTTTTAGGAATAGAACGTCTAAAAATAAATCTGGAATTCTTACATAAGCTTCAGACATTTTTAAACATGTCTATATTTACACAAAGAGTTCACAGCTATAGACAGATTCTCTACAGGCCGACTGAATTGTTTTTTTTGTTTCAGAAATGTGATTCACAGTCCAGTAATAAATATTTGAGTCTTCTTCAACCCTCAGAGTTTTTCTGTTCTGGGAGCAGTTTCCATTTGCTGTATTTTTACACTGATCTGAGACCAGTTTTATTTATGTCATGAGGTTGCAAGCAACATTTGGGGAAAGGAAGCTTCTAGAGTAGGGTAAAGGGAAAACATCTCCTCATCTGATTCTAAGAGGCCTTGTCTTGGTTGTGTCTGAGCTCACTTGAAACAAAACTGCCTTTGTGTCTTAAGAGAAGCATGTTTATGGAAACAACTCCCTCAGAATTTCCCTTACCGAACATTCCTGAAGCTCAAATCCATTTAGTTTGTTGGTCTGTTCAGATCAAAATGTTATTTATCTGATATTTAGTATTTTATTTTACTTTTCTTTTTCTTTCTTTCTTTCTTTCTTTCTTTCTTAGAAAGAGTGGGAGAGGGGGATAATATGTCAAGAATATTTCTCCTGACGCATAAAATAAATAATGAAATAATTGTTTTTCATAGCTTATTAAAGCAGTCAGTTCACAAATTGCTAACACTGGAGGATAATTAGTCTTGGACAAGTGACTGCGTCTTCATTAAATTGAGATGTTACACAGCGTAATTGTTTTGAGGAAGTTAACAGTTCATTACAAGTGGTTAAGTGCTTCTGTACTCACTCTCACAGACACATTGAGCAATTTAAACAAGACGTTAAAAGCAGAATTTGTGTTCACATAATATATTTTTCTATATTTTCTTTTTAATTAACTCATTTTTTATGTCTTATCGTTTTAAAGTGCCTGAAGCAGTATGTGGAACTTCTCATCAAAGAGGGCTTTGAAACGGCCATCAGCTGTCCAGACTCAGTCTGTCCAAAACGTGGACATTTACAAGAAAATGAGGTACTGTCAACATGCACTACTGTTCATAAGAGTGGGTCATGATTCATAGGTTTTTTTTTTTTTTAAGAAATCAATTTATTTAGCAAGGAAGCATTAATTGCATTGGTCAAAAGGGACAGTAAAAACTTCTACATTGTTACAAAATATTTATATTCAAATAAATGCTGTTCTTTTGAACTTTCTGTTCATCACACAATAAAGAAAAAAAAACAGTTGTGGTTTCCTCAAAAATATTAAGCAGCACAAGAGTTTTCAGCATTGATGATGATAGTAATAAATGTTTCTTGAGCAGCAAATCAGCATATTAGAATGATTTCTGAAGGATCATGTGACACTGAGGCCTCGAGGAATGAATGCTGAAAATTCAGCTTTGCCATCACAGGAATAAATTACATTTTAAAAATCTAATGAAATAGAAAACATTTTTATATTTTAAATTGTAATAATATTTCACAATATTACTATTTTCACTCACAAAACATTTAAAAACCTTACCGCCCCCAAACTTTCAAATAGTGGTGTACATATTCCTGCATTTTGTAAAAAAAAAAACAAAGTAAATGACAGGGACTTTATTTTTAGCATTAGCGTTTTCAATGAGGCGTCCTTGAAGTAAAATAAAAAACAGCTTTAAATCATAAAAATTCATGAAAAAAATACAGAGCTAATGATCTGTTAAACATTGTATAAGGTAGTAATGTTAATCTGCAGTTTTGCTAATCTGCTCATGCAGTTCTTTCAACAAACCCTGCAGTAGCTTCTGAAAAAACAGCCAAATACATTATTTTCCAAATAAAAATCCTAAAATGAATCCGTATCTCATCAAGAGGAGATTAAAACCCTTTTAGCTTAAAATGGATGCTGAAACCTCTCCAGTCTGACTGCGAAATCCTTCCAAGTATGAGGTCAGTCCGAGGGCAGGGTTCCTCCTCTGTGCTGCAGGCTCATTGTGAGGATGGCTGGCTCGGTCAGTGTCAAAGCATCAAAGCAGCTAAACCAGATGAATCAGACCCAGATTCAAAGCATCCGAGCAACTAAAGCATCTTTTGGCAATCCTTAAAACTGAACTATGTCGTTTCTGCACCACTAGCATCACCAAACAGAACTGCAAAAATGCACTATGCATATTCCTGCTGTGTTGTTTGATCTCGAGACAGTGATTAGATTGGAAACCATATTTGATGTTAGGTGTGTGTTTACCCACATCAAATTGAAAAGCTAAATGCGCTATCTGCAAAATGAAAAGTGCGTTCGTATCCATCAGACCACATTGATTCATAATTGCTTTTGTTGTCTCTTTCTCTCTCAGATTGAATGCATGGTGGCCACAGAGATAATGCAGAGGTACAGGAAGCTGCAGTTTGAGAAGGGTAAGTGGAAAGCGGCTGTCTGTCCGTCAGGGGGGCAATTAGTATCAGACAGCGGCAGATGAGGCACGTGTGCGTGTTTGTTGATGGTGATCTCCATGCTTGCTGTCCTAGATGTCTCCGGGTGACTCACTGTAGACAAATAGGCCGGCGCAGGTGTATGTGTGAGGATGAAAGGGATGTGAGTGGACTTGCACTGGACACGTGTAGGTCCAGCTGACCTCATGCTGTCGCAGAGTGGAGGCTTTTACCTGTGCTTTCTCTGTGTCTAACAATGAGAGCCTGCCACCTGCCGACACCTAGTTTAACTGTCTTTTTTTAGTATTTTCTGATTATCATTTGGGAGAAAAAGAAATCAGAAAGCACCAGATTTAAACCTGCTTTGTCCACGTGAGCACCAAAGTTTTAAAACGCATGCTGACTACCATTCCACAGTCCTGACATTCAGTTTTGTGTCTTAAAATATGTTCTAGCCATACTTTTTTTTCAATGTGGAAGGAAGTTATTTCCTGTGCATGTGCGAGACTTCTGATTCATTAGCTACTATTGGTAAATAACTAGTGCAGAAAACAGTAAATTGTGTGATTTATTATTAAGATACTACATTTTAATAATATAATTAATAAATACCAGTTTGCAATATCAAGCAGCTTAACACACATTCAAGCTAAAAATGGCTACACCTGCTCTTCTGTTGAAAATAAGGTGGACATTGAGTTTTAAAAGATTTAGGCTAAGTGTAATTATTTTTTTTAAACATGTTTCTAAAACACTTCCTCTGGCAGCAAAAAGCCCCGCCCCAAACTCATGCCATTGGTTGAGCCAGTGTTGCAATGTCAGGCTGGTCAGGATGTTTTGATAGTGGCACAGTGTTTACACTTTGGTAAACCTATTATATAAATTTGCATATATAAATACATATTTATATTTGTGTCATGGCATAGGGAAACTTCAATAAAATAATCTTCACCTTCAAGACAAGCAGAGTGGATTTACATAAAAGCATTTCCACAGACAATATGTAAAACATTTACATATAAAACATATTTGTAAATATACATATGTTTACATATAAAATACCTATTATGTTGTTTTATGATTAAGTATCATATTTCAATGGAAATTCATTTTTCCTATTAGCAAAATCTGTCAGAATCAACTTCAATAGGATAAACTGAAATTCACAGCATTTCAACACAACTTATATTCATACATTTCTTGGCTGATTTTGGATTGTTGAAGGTAAATGTAATATTATGCACTTATAATGTGTTCTGCCTTCAGAAAAAAAATGGTGCAACCAAATTAAAGGGATATTTCACACACAAAAAATAAAAATTTGTCATCATTTACTGACCCTCCACTTGTTCTAAACCTGTAGACGTTTCTTTATTCAATTGAGGGAAACCATTGACTTCCATAGTATTTTTTTTGAATGTCAATGGCTACTGTCAACTGTTTTGTTACCCACATTCTTCCAAATATCTTCTTTTTCATTACTGGGTGAACCATCCCTTTAAGTACAGAGTTATTTAAATACTAGCTAGCTGTTACTAAGCCTCTAGTTTGGAAATACCAATGCAAGTAGGAATTTACAAACTACTGGTGCAACCCTCTGGCCACCAATAATTATTCTCTATCACGAGGTAAACCATGAACAGTGTTAAAATCCTGGATCACATTAATCTAGGATTAAAAATGATCCTTGGCTACCAATTTGAAGTGCGAGAGGCCCAACTTCATACCTTTGGCAGTGCCATTTCCTGAACAGTGCTTTATAATCCAGGGTTTAAGGCTTTACAAACCCTCTGTCAAAATTACAACCGTGAAATCCAGGGTTAAAAGTGGACTTAACCTGGGATTTAAAAAGGCTCAGACTTAAGTGAAGTTCAAATGAAGAGTCTTTAAGTTTCCTCTCTGTATCTGAATCAGTCTGACCTCAAATGCCTTTAATTTTAACAAATGTAGCTTCTTAAGTCAGAAATCTCCCAGATCAAAAGACTTATAAAGAGTAAATTAGACTTGTGTTAATTGGATACGCTTGATCAAAAGCATACATGTTCCCCCTAAACAGGAAAGACCAGAGGCTCTGTGCCTTGTGCTCGGCTTCTTTCATTATTTCTATCAGTAGGGGATCCCAGACTCTGGACTCTGATAGTCTCCAGTAGTTTGAACTACAGGATACATTTGCTGGAGGCATACTCTCTGTCCACCCCCTCCAGTGCATTACATTGCCTTGAAAAGGGAGAAACATAATAAATAAATGTAGTTATATGCAATAGATGCTCCCATGCTGTGAGCCTCCCTCTCTGTCTCTCTTTAGTTTGCATTCGAGGATTTCATGAGAACCGTGGCAGCAACATCATCATAAATGAGAGACTTGTAGAGACTGAGAGTAAAAATGCATTAATTTAGCCAATCAGTGTTCCTGGGAACTGGAGCGGAATGGTGGCTATAACATATCCACACTCCCAGAAACAGAGCCAAGAGTTAATGTGGAGTCACGCGTGGCCTGCTGTGTCAGATGGAGAGGATGAGTGAGTTTGGTTTGTGTGTGTCTCGCAGTGCATTCGGGGACGGATGAAAATGCATGCCATCCTGACTCAAGAAGACAGCTAAAAATGGCAGTCAGCTGATTTTATGAATACATAATTACCCCCAACCGCAAATTACATACATAACCGAGCTTAGCCATATGTCACTAACAGAGCTTTTATGCATTTGTCAGGCAGACAAGCCAG
Source organism: Sinocyclocheilus grahami (assembly GCF_001515645.1). Lineage (NCBI taxonomy): Eukaryota > Metazoa > Chordata > Actinopteri > Cypriniformes > Cyprinidae > Sinocyclocheilus > Sinocyclocheilus grahami. The sequence continues at coordinate 147,847 of NW_015506075.1, forward strand.
TAAAAGCATTGTGAAATGGATAGTTATGTCTGTAAATTTGTATTGAATTGGCAGCATTCGAAGCTATATATAGAGACCAGAATATCATAGAGACTTGAGGATGTGAACCAGTAAGAAACTCAAGTCACATACTGTAGCAACCACCAAGAACAACCTATCTTGCAAACCTCCAAGCAAAACCCTAGTAACCACCAAGAACCAAGGTTCTAGAAATGCCATACCATCCAGAACTCCCTAGTAACCACTTAGAACCAGCCAAGGAACTGCCTAGCAACACCATATAAACCACCGAGAAAAGCCCTAGCGACCACTTGGAGCACCAACCATCTTGCAAGGCCCTGGAAACCACCTTGAACATCCTAGTAACCAAACAACAACTTCTTAGCAACCATTCAGAACACCCTAGAAACCACTAAGAACCATCCATGGAACTGCCTAAAAACATCCTAAAAACCACCTAGAAATGTCCTAGCGACCACTTGGAGCACCAACCATCTTGCAAGGCCCTAGAAACCACCTTGAACATCCTAGTAACCAAACAACAACTTCTTAGCAACCATTCAGAACACCCTAGAAACCACTAAGAACCATCCATGGAACTGCCTAAAAACATCCTAAAAACCACCTAGAAATGTCCTAGCGACCACTTGGAGCACCAACCATCTTGCAAGGCCCTAGAAACCACCTTGAACATCCTAGTAACCAAACAACAACTTCTTCTTAGCAACCGTTCAGAACACCCTGGAAACCACCCAGAACCATCCATGCAACTGCCTAGCAACACCCTAGAAACCACCTAGAAATGCCCTAGCGACCACTTGGAGCACCAACCATCTTGCAAGGCCCTAGAAACCACCCAGAACATCCTAGTAACCACATAGCAATGTCTTAGCAACCATCCAGAACACCCTGGAAACCACTCAGAACCATCCATGGAACTGGCTAACAACACCCTAAAAACCACCTAGAAATGCCCTAGCGACCACTTTGAGCACCAAACATCTTGCAAGACCCAAGAAACCACCCTGAACATCCTAGTAACCACATCGCAATGTCTTAGAAAGAAGACATGAATCTAGAAACAAATCTGTAAGGCCCTGGCAACCAAAAAAACACCCTAGAAACAGACTTATAATACCCTAGCAACCACCTGGAACACCTAGCAAAATCCTGGCGAACACCAATAACAAAGGCCCTTTTAAACCACCTAAAAATTACCTAGTAACCACTTAGCAATGTCCTGACAACTACCCAGGACACCATAGAAACTGTCTAGCAAAAGCATAGGAAAAACCAAGAACCAAGGAAATATAAACAACCTAGCAACCCCTCATAACACCCTAGAAACCAGCTAGAAATGCCTTAGAAACCACCCAGAACACCCTAAAACTACCTAGAAATGCTCTAGCAACACCCAGACATCCAGATCTTTTGGACAGTCAAGCACCAATGACATGTTATCAGAGAATATAAACCTAGCTACTATTAAATGTATTATAATAATTATTATACTAATTATTAAATGTTATTATTTATTGAACAACAGCGTCTCCGCCTCCTGTTGTGCCCAGCCGTGAACTGTGGTAAAATCAATATAATGCACAGACCTCATGTGGCTTTTTGTCGTATTGAAGTCTAATGTAACTAATGAATTTATGCAGAACTATGATTGGTAGCAGCTCTGGTATCTTGTTCCTGAGGGCATATGAGGCCATAGATGCTCTTTTCTATCACCCCTCCATCTCTGATGGTGTAACCATGGTGACCTGTCAGCCCACATCAGCAGTAAGCAGCCGAAAATATACACTTGCGGAAACCACGTCTGATCTCTTCTCTCACCCCCTGCAGAGGTGCTGCTGGACCCGAGCCGGACCTGGTGCCCGTCCTCCACGTGCCAGGCTGTGTGCCAGCTGAAGGAGTCTAACATGGCGCTTCCACAGTTGGTGCAGTGCAATGTTTGCACACTTGAGTTCTGTTCCGCCTGCAAGGCCAGCTGGCACCCGGACCAAGACTGCCAAGAGAACATTCCCATCACCGCGTTTCTGCCTGGAGAGAGCAGGTACTGTTGCCTGTTAAAGACTTTTTCTAGATTCGGTGCAAGCTGAGTTTAATAGAAGTGAATGTGGCCAATCTGTAAACGTTAAAAGTACTTTGTTTCATCATTATAGCCACAGCAGTAACAACTTTACATGATTTTAGTGTGGAGGGGGGGGGGGGCTTAAAGGATAGTTCACCCAAAAATGAAAGTTCTGTCATTAATTACTTATGTCGTTCCAAACCCGTAAGACCTTTGCTCATCTTTGGAAGACAAATTAAGATATTTTTGATGAAATCTGAGAGCTCTCTGACGCTCCGTAGACCGCAATGGAACTGAAACATTCAGTGACAGAATTTTCATTTTGGGTGAACTATCCCTTTAACTTTTTTCATAATATTCAATAATATAACTTTCTTGATAAAGTGATGTGTAACTGTAAAGTGACTGTAAAAATTACAGGAAAAACTTTAGAACATCAAATAATTCATAATTCACAAGTTTTAGGAGAATAATTAATGTAAGGGGATTTATAAAATTACACAATGCAAGGATAGTTCACCCAAAAATGAAAGTTCTGTCATTAATTACTTATGTCGTTCCAAACCCGTAAGACCTTTGCTCATCTTTGGAAGACAAATTAAGATATTTTTGATGAAATCTGAGAGCTCTCTGACGCTCCGTAGACCGCAATGGAACTGAAACATTCAGTGACAGAATTTTCATTTTGGGTGAACTATCCCTTTAACTTTTTTCATAATATTCAATAATATAACTTTCTTGATAAAGTGATGTGTAACTGTAAAGTGACTGTAAAAATTACAGGAAAAACTTTAGAACATCAAATAATTCATAATTCACAAGTTTTAGGAGAATAATTAATGTAAGGGGATTTATAAAATTACACAATGCCATTCACAAAAATGTGGGGTTTTTTTATGTAATGTAATTTTTCAAAATTCATCAAGGATGCATTAAATTTATCAAGTGACAGTAAAAACATTTATAGTGATATAAAAATTATAAAAAATTATTTTGAATGAGTTTTGAACTTTCTATTCATAAAATAATCCTGAAAAGAAAAAAATCACTGTATCATTGTTTCCACAAAATTATTAAGCAGCGCAACTGTTCTCTAAAAACTTTTTTTTTTCAGCATATTAGAAAGATTTCTGAAGGATCCTGATACTGAAGACTGGAGGCTGCTTAAAATTCAGCTTCACAGGAGTCAATTAAATTTTAAAATATATTAAAATATAAAATAGTTATCTAAAATTGTAATAATATTGCACAATACTACTGTTTTACTGTATTTTGATCAAATGAATGCAGCCTTGGTAAGCATAAGACTTCTTTCAAAAAATAAAAAAATCTTACCAAACCTAAACTTTTCATATTTTTTCTTTCAAAAATAGGGAACAATTCTCACTATTAACTAGTTGCTTCCTGCATGCCTTTTATTAACATATTGGCTGTTTATTAGTGCTTTATTCCATGGACTGTCTGAATACTGTATTCTGATAGGCTGGCAGGTATGCATTAAAACCGGTTAATGCACAGGTAGTTCCAAGTCGTTTTAATCACCGTTCTATATTAATGCGCTGCTTTAATTGATGCACACAAACCCACACACACACACACATAGAGAGAGAGAGAGGTCGGAGATCACAGATTGCACTGCGCAGTGCGCGCACACACAAACTTGTTGTCAACGCTTCCCTGTGATTTTTATTAATAAAATAGCCTAGATACTAGATCACTACATTATATTCCTCTGCAATGAGGTGGTAAAATCGCTGTTTTTAAAGTAATTAATTGTTTGTAGAGAGAGACGCTCAGACACAGCACGTAGTTAAAGCACACACAACTGTCATCTCTCTCTTTCTCTCTCTCTCTCGATCGATAATGCTATAATTCAAATAAATGTGCACTATTTCGTCTCTGTGTCTGATTTGAAGCGGGCAGAATGCTAGAGCTAGCGAGCCATAACTGACGAAAATAACTTTTTTTTACATTTTTACACATTCGGTCAAATATTGCGCTACAAAGAGCAATACTAGTTTTAACTTGTCTATAACTTGGCAAATGACCGTGGAATAAGCGGGATAATCAACGGCTTTCCGTGCATTAAAGGATTTTAAATGCACTTTGCGGAGGCAAAGAACCACCAGACGCGAAGTGGAATACTGGATTTATAAAGTCTGTTGATTATCCTTTACTTATAAAGCACATATTCTGCATGACCATATTCTACATCCCTAATTAGACTCAATACCTAAACTTAACTACATTAAAGGGGTCATATGACGCGATTTCAAATTTCCTTTCTCTTTGAAGTATTACAAGCTCTTGGTGCATAAAGAAAATCTGTAAAGTTGTAAAGACTAAAAAAAGTTAAGAATCAACCACGCCTACCTAAAATGGCTCTTTCTAACATGCCCCCACATGTCTATGTCACTATGTGGGAAGATTTGCATAACACCGCCCAAATGTTCATGCAAAGAAAGAAGGCGTAACTTTTATTCTCGCTGTAGTATTGTTGCTGCCACCATGTTGTGAAAGCGAAACTACTTCGTTTGGCCTTCCAAAAGAGGACGATATCCGCTTCGTCATGCCTAGAGCTGATCCGTGCTGGTCACTGAGGAAATACATCAACTTCGTGCTGTGGATCGCCGGATCGGCTTTCACCGTGGACGAAGCGGAGTTCAGCCCGGGGTCGTCACATGTGGTTGCTGCAAGCCCTCCGGCCGCTCCTTTGTCGAATCTGCTGGCCGCCGCTCACTCAAGGCCGCGTGTGTGACGCTTCTCTCTTCGCTTCAACTCTTCGTTGTGAAAGCGAAACTACTTTCTTTGGTCTTCCAAAAGAGGACACGACTAGATATCAGTGGTTAAGTTGTATTTACAACACTGTTCCAGAACAGTTCAACCGAAATATTCAGATGTGTGCTGCACATTTTATGGAGGACTGTTTCCTGATCCTGGTAGAGTAGACTACAATGCCGGCTGTTCTGACTCACAGACTGTAAGTAAGTTTTTTTTATATCTAAAGAATTTGCCACTGACAATTCAAATGCGAGTTTTGAGCAGTGTAGAGTAGCGATTGTATTTTGTAATTTCTCCGATCAAAAATGCAGACATGGTTTTATGTTTACACGGAGCAATGCAACGCGTAAATGACAGTATAAGTCATTATAATCCGTAATTATGTCCCCACTGGATGCAACAAATGCCTCGTTTATAATGGGTTTTAATGTTTTTGTCTCGTCGCCCCGGCCGGATAGGGCATCACAGTTTGGTAGGGGCGTAACATTTCCGTCACACGCTTGAGGTATTTGGCCAATCACAATGCACTGGATAGCTGGCCAATCACAACACACCTCGCTTTTCAGACCGATGAGCTTTCTAAAAATCGAAGCGTTTCAGAAAGGCGGGGTATAGAGGAGAAACAATAATGTACAGTATATGGAAAATAATGTGTTTTTTTAACCTTAAACCGCATAAACAAATTTCATTACACCAAATACACAAAATAATGTTCTTTTTAGCAACATCATATGACCCCTTTAATATTAATAAGACGCAAATTAGGAGTTTAGTGAGGCTAAATTCATAGTTAACGGTTGTTAATGGCGAGAATTGGACCTTAAAATAAAGTGTGACCAAAAAAAATAAATTGGCCCCATTCACTTCAATTGTAATGTCTCACTTGTTTTGTAAACAAGACGAATGATGAGTCAATCAATTATCTTTTGGGGTACATTATGCCACAGATGAGCTTATCTTGTACGGAACATGGAATATTCCTTTAAGTCTTTCTCCTCCTCATTTATCAGCAGCTATGCCTCGGTGTAGTTTTGTCTCTTTGATGTGCATTTAAACGCTCCCATCCTCCCCACTGGTCCTTATGTGAATCCAGCTGTCACAATGAGGCATGTTCTGTGTAATGATGTTCGATGTTGATGAGTCGACAATGAGATTTGAAATGAAATGCCACGATCCGTCTGTGTTTTTCTGCACTATTGAACATACTCATCATTCAATCTAAGAATGGATCTTCTGCTTCTAGTTGCTGAAGAGCGCTTTGCTCTCTGCTCAGTAAGCCAGAGATTCATGCACCGGTGTTATTTGACATTCCTGTCACACGCACACTTCATTCAAAAGCGAAAGCATCATTGAGCGGAGTTTCTGATCCTTGATCTTGGGTCGTACATGAATGAACACTCAGCCTGCTCTGAAGTGAATTGCTTCACTAATACACACTAGAGCCTTTCAAGTTTATAGCTCAATTTCTGTATCATTTCATGTTTGAGATTACAGCTAAACTCCAAAGTATATCTCCGAGGGATTCTTGATTTCATATATCTCCGAGGGAGATTGATTTCAAGCTGTCTCTAATTCTTTAGACAGCTTGAAATCAAATTGGACCCCATTTACACTTTAAACGGGCTGTTGTTTCCTCAAGGAGCTATGAGCTGACCTGCCTCTTAAAAAAGTTGATTTGGTCAGTGTAAATATAATTAAACTATATTTGGAAAAAAAGGGGGTATCCTGAGCCACCCTGTGAACTAATGTGATGACTGTGCACAGTTAAACAGTTAATTCATTCATTTGTTTTTAGGTTATTTGAATTTTTACAGTATACTTGATCAATTATTTTATAAAAAATTTTCACATTTCACATTACAGTTTTTCAAAAGACTGTTGAGTTAGCATTATCTTGGTGACATATCAACAGAATTTGCAACAACAATGTAAAATACATTACAGAAAACTAAACATTGAAGTTTGGAATGGATGTACAATATCAGTGAATATAAAACTTTCATTGGCAACTGACCGAGAACTCTCTCACACTGGCCTCAGGCCAGCAGCCGTCCTTATTGTTAAGATTTGCTATGGCTGTGTGGGCAGAAGAAAAAAAAAATATCTCAGCTTATTAGAATGAATAAGCCCACTTGTCATAATAGAATCAAATCTGATGGCTATAATTAGGTCTTAACCTACAAAATTTTCAGCAGCCATTACTCCAGTCTTCAGTGTCACATGATCCTTCAGAAATCATTTTTAATATGCTGATATTGTGCACAAGAAACATTTATTATGCTGAAAACTGTTTATTATTACTTAATGCTTCGATACGTTTTTTGATTCTTGGATTCATTTTTGCTTCTTTTATGAATACAGAAGAAGAACAGAAATCTTTCTTAACATTGTAAAAGTCTTTACTGTCACGTTTGATTAATTCAATGCACCCTTGCTGAAGATAAGTATTAATTTCTTTAAAAAAAAAAAGTACTGACCCCAAACTTTTGAACACTATTGTGTGTGTGTGTGTGTATATATATATATATATATATATCAGAAATAATCACATTACTACCATTATTTTGATTATTAATACTACTTTACTAAGCTACTAAACTGCTTTACTAATCTGCAGTGTAGCAGTACAGTGAGTCAGACTCTGCTACTGTTTAACGTTGTGTGAGAGGTTTGCCGCACAGTGTCACTTCCCTTAGATCAATAGACTGGGAATTGTCCTGGAAATGAATGGGCTTGTACCTGTCAGCTCGGTCCCTGTGGGTCAGCCTCTCCATTACCAGTGAACACTGTCCCCGGCCCACAACTCTTTAGTACATATAAAAGCAAAGGGCCTGTCTGAGAAAAAAAGAATGGACTGTAGTACCAGTACCAATGTTTTTTGTCCTTTGTACCCCGCAACCTGGAACGAGAAAATGGTTCATTTTAACTCTACTATAATCTCTTTTTTTCCAGTTCGTTCTTTAAGGCTGACGATGACGACGCCCCCATCAAACGCTGTCCCAAGTGTAAAGTCTACATAGAAAGAGACGAGGGCTGTGCCCAGATGATGTGTAAGAACTGCAAGCATGCTTTCTGCTGGTACTGCCTGGAGTCTCTGGACGTAAGTGCTCAATATCTCAGCTTAACACTCTTAACATCATGCTGCTATCTTACTGTATTTTTATTGGTCAAGTGGCCGCCGCTTAGGCAGCATGTTAGCCTTCAATCAAGGCCGTAAATGCAAACAGCATCCTTCATGCAGCTGTTCCGAACACCCACGTAGATAATGACTGGCCTCTCGTAAAATTGTGTGTTTGACAGGATGACTTCCTCCTGATCCATTATGACAAAGGACCCTGCCGGAACAAATTAGGCCACTCCAGAGCCTCCGTGATCTGGCACAGAACGCAGGTGGGTGCTCACGGGAAGGAGCACATGTTTTCTTCCTCCTTTTTTCTCCACTGAGATCAGAATGAGTGCACGTGCGCCTACACGTGACCGAATCGTAGGCATCCATTCAGACGGTGTTTATTCAGGAAGTAAATGGCTGTCTGTTCTCGAGCAAGTGATACCTGCTGTTTGACAGCAGATTATAATACAAGACGGTCACTTTGGGACAAATTCACTAAAATGATTCATCAAATGATGGAGAAGAGCAGTATAACCAGACATATATTTAGATGAGCAATTCAGACAAGCACATTTTAAAAGGCCATCTCCGGTACTCCCTCCACCCGTTGTGTTTCATTTGTTCAGACTAAATAATAATAGAAGAATATTACATTGAAAAAGGCTGATTTTATAAAAGAATTCTAAGAAAACAACAAGCTATTCCATGAGTTAAAGACATATGCAAATAGTTTTCAACATAAGGCTCATTAGACCCACTCTCCATGATGTATTTCTTAATAGCTTTGAAATAATAAATTTTCTTATGGTTCAGAGATCAGCACAAATAGTCTTGGAAAAAGCCTCGAAGCGAATTCATTAGGAATTGAGAGAAACATAGTATGCAGAAAATGCTATTTGAAACAATCCTCCAAAACTTTGCTCCTAATTTTCTTGAAACATTATGCAACATCATAAAGAATATGCTATGTAATATTTTTTTTGTGTGAAGAAAGAAAAGAATGAATATATATATATATATATATATATATATAATCTCTCAGTGTCGGGCCGTGCATTTTACACCTAGGCCTTCAGTGGCGTCCTACATGAATTAATCCATCTCTTCATACCATCATAATGATGCCACGGCTATATAAACCACGACTAATTGCATCCAAAATAAAAGTTTTTATATACATAATGTGTGTGTGTGTGTGTGTACTGTGTATATTTATTATGTATATATTAGTCCTGTCAAAAGATTATTCGCGATTAATCACATCCAAAATAAAAGTTTTTGTTTACATGTATATATATAAACATATTTTTCTTATATATATATACATGCATGTGTTTTTATTTATATATGCATAATAAATATACACAGTACACACTCATATATTATGTAAACAAAATATTTGGATGCGATTAATCGCGATTAATTGTTTGACAACACTAGTGTATATATAAATACACACACATGCACTTATATATTTAAGAAAAATGTGTTATGTTTATATATTAAATATATATATAATATAAATTATATGAATATAAATATTTACTTGTAAATATTTTCTAAATATATACTGTATGTGTGTGTCTTATATATACATAATAAATATACACAGTACACACACATATATTTATATATATATATGTAAATATATACAGATACAGTGTATATTTGAATTAAAAAAATTGTATCAGGATCATTTTATTTCCTGTATTAAATTAGCATTATTATGTTTTTGCATTTATAATAATGACAGTTTTAAGGGGAAATGAGCTTAATTATTATGAAAATGTCAATGCAAAAAAAATTAAGTTTTATTCTTATGTTTTATTTTACTTTTGGGGTGTAATTCTGATGCCCTTAGTCACCTTTTGAACCGTCAAAATGTTTAGAAAGATTCTTCAGACACTCATCATTTCATATGCTGAACATAATGTCATAAAGGTGAGATGTCCCTGAAACTATGGAGAGCTTTCAGTACTAAAGACATCTGTTGCTTTGCGGGGAGAAGTGAGTCATATTAAGCGTCATAAGAGCATAGTGGCTCTGTTGCAGCCCTACAAGTTTACATTTTATAAAGCTCCAGCCCAACAGCATCAGAAATTTGATTCTTTATGAATTAGTAAAGATGGAGCTGCCGGGCTGAGCCAGTCCCAGGTTTGAGTCATAGGGTTTGCCAACACTTTTCCATTACGCCGCTCCACCATTCCACATGAGAGCTCTGATAAAGAGAGAAATAAATTGAGGGCAATTTACATAGAAACAGAAATAGTGTGCAATGTTGAAATTTGTCCCATGATAAATGAGTGTAATTGTGATGCTCGGAATGCTGAGAGGATTCCGCTTGGAAATAGAGGTCAGTTGTTTCCTATTCCCTGTGCAGTGTGCAGTATTCAGAAATTGTTTTACATCCAGAGAAAATCAATTTCACATGGTTCTCTGTCCTACAGTCATGTGAAATATGTGTAATTTTCTTGGTCCGTGGTGATGGCAGGTTCTATATATATATATATATATATATAGTTCATGCATAAGATGAACGCAATCTCTGTTCCATTTTGTAACAAGTTATGAATTGTGAGGATCTGATGCCCCTATGTGGTGGAAGATGATGCTACATCACAAAAAAATATATTTTGGTCTTTTTGCCCTTTTTTGTTTTAGTTTTATATAATTTCTCACTTTTATTTACAGCGTAGTACAAACATATTACAATTTATTCAGCAATGCTAAATATAACAACCGTTGTTCAATAAATTTTAATCTTTTTTGCAAGTGGGATTTTTGGTGTTAGCCAATGCTACGCACATATCAATTATTCTGCAGATATGTGCAGGGTTAATTGTTTATTGATTGACAGCAGAGTAGAAAGACTTCAGAAAATGATGGGGAAAAGAAGGGGTAGCTTTCACTGAAAATAAAATCTTGTAAAAAATATAAATCTAAAATTAGAAGCCAAATGCTGTGTATAACTCAATATATTGGAGGAATAATTAAAAGAAAAGTTAAGATTTTGTTAGCATATACTCACGCTTATGTTAATTGTCATTTTTTAAATGTTTTCATATTGCTTTCAAACGACAAAAGTTCAAGTGTTTTTCTTTAAAAAGCACCTATTCATTTAGCCAATAATATATTAAAATACAATTCAAGATTTGAATTAAAATGTATATTTTTGGTTGGAATAAGGTAAAAAAAAAAAAATAGACACGATGAGTCATATGATAATGAAGAATATATATATATATATATTTTATATATATATAAATATTAGAGATGCACCGATCGATCGGCCAGAGATCGGAATCAGCCGATTGCGTTGAAGAAAAGTAGATTTTTGTTTGTATATGCTGTCAATTATAGTTCTTAGAAAGAGAATCGGCGAAAATCGGTATCGGCAGATTACACTAACAAGAAATTGGAATCGGTCAAGAAAATTGCAACATGTGCATCTCAATAAATTAGAATGTCGTGGAAAAGTTCATTTATTTCAGTAATTCAACTCAAATTGTGAAACTTGTGTATTAAATTCAATGCACTCAGACTGAAGTAGTTTAAGTCTTTGGTTCTTTTAATTGTGATGATTTTGGTTTACATTTAACAAAAACCCACCAATTCACTATCTCAACAAATTAGAATATGGTGAAATGCCAATCAGCTAATCAACTCAAAACACCTGCAAAGGTTTCCTGAGCCTTCAAAATGGTCTCTCAGTTTGGTTCATTAGGCTACACAACCATGGGGAAGACTGCTGATCTGACAGTTGTCCAGAAGACAATCATTGACACCCTTCACAAGGAGGGTAAGCCACAAACATTCATTGCCAAAGAAGCTGGCTGTTCACAGAGTGCTGTATCCAAGCATGTTAAATGAAAGTTGAGTGGAAGGAAAAAGTGTGGAAGACAATTTATTGTCTTTCAGTTTGAAACTATTGACAAACCTTGTTTGATTTGGCAGATTTTGGCTGTTGGTGTCATCAGGGGATGATATTTGCCATTGAAATTTCTCTCAGTGCACTTAAATGTCATTTTTAGCCTTGAGACACTCACCTCCCTAAAACATAAATATGATTCCAAAGCAGGGCTGTTCTGTGAGTTTACATTGCCAAATATTGACCTACTGAAAGTGTCACTCAAACGAAGCTTTAACCTTATCTGAATACCCAACATTTAAATTAGAACTGTCAAAATACTGAAACCAAATAAAAAAATTTTAACCTGTCTTTACCTTTTATTTTTTTATTTTGAATTTTTTTTTAAATGTTTTCTTTTTTAAAAATTTTTTTTCACTTTTTCACAACTTGATCATTTTCTCCAATGAAATGTGGCATCTGGTCATGTAATTTCTGTCAGACAATTTGAAACTTGCATACAGTTGGTCTCACTTGAGAAAAAAAAAACATTTAGAAATTTTGGAACAGTCCCTGTAATTCTGGCTGGGATTATACACTGATTTTGAGACTGTTTGGCTAGATACAGCACTGTATCTATGCAAGTTCATATAACTTGAAGATAAAAAAATATATATGGTTTCTGCCGTCTTGAGCTAAATGGTTGCTGTAGGCAAAGGCAAAATATTTCAATTTATGTTCAAAACGGAGTCTGTTGGTTTCTGAAAAGCCATTACAAATACTATTTAAATGATTTCTTCATTTAATAGACTGATTTTAAAATAGAGGTATGATACTGAATGTCAAAATCTTGCCTGCACCACCTGAAATAGCAAGCGTATGTTCAAAAACTGTTGCACCATGTAACTCAGAAATTAGTGCTGGGCAACGATTAATCGCATCCAAAGTAAAAGTTTTTGTGTTCATAATATATCTGTGTGTGTACTGTGTATATTTAGTATGTATATATAAATGCACACGCATGCATGTGTATATTTAAGAAAACTATGTTATGTTTATATATTATATGTATATGTAATATAAATATATGCATGTTAATACATGTAAATATTTTCAAAATATATACTGTACATGTGTGTCTAGATATATATATATATACATAATGAATATACACCGTACACACACACATATTATATAAACAAAAACTTTTATTTTGGATGCGATTAATCGTTGCCCAGCACTGTCAGAAATATTAAGATCAGAGCACCTGCCATATGTGTAGCTGGATAATATGTAGCTCATTAGAGATTCCCTCATCTGCCATTTTTCGTTAATGTTGTGTAATGGAACGGTGCCAAATTGGAGGTTGATATGACAAGGTGAATGTTTTCACAGTATTCATAAAGTTGATTTTTGGTGAATATTTGATGTTAGTCACCTCCATCTTTTGGTAGCATTATCCCGTTTTAGCCTTAAAGTATTTGAGCACCTCACTTGTTTTCGCTCCTGTAGCTGAGGGCTTTTTTCTTTTCTTTTTTATTTGTTTATCCTCAGGTCCTCTTAGATGAATAATTTTGGCACTTTTCAGCTTGTGTGATGTTTAAAGAAATACCTTAATGCATATGTAGTCACAACATTGTACATGAAATGGCCATGATATACAGTACAGTAATACCATCTCAGAATTGATTTTGCTACATTATTGGATGGATCAAATTAAAGCACAGCATCATTGTCAATTATGAATAGCACACAAGTTACTCAGTCCAGCTGAATCTAATTGTGCTCATATTATTCAGCAACATTTGGCCATTTAATGTAGAATAATATAAATGCGTATATATATATATATATATATATATACATGTATATATTGACAATCGTGCCAAGCAGGTTTTTATGACATTGATGAGGGAACATTTTCTGACAGTGGGTAAATATATACTCAAAGCAGATCTTTAATGTTGTATGGGCTTTAAAAGTTAAGTTTATGGTGTATGCATATATTTTGTTGTAATACTCCATTTGGTGTTCTTTTTTTTCCGTTGTATACAGTGTTTATGAATTATAAGTTGTACAATATAATCGTTTCTTTAATTCAGGGTTATTGAATTGGCACTTTGCCTGTTCATTCAGTCAAGTGCTGTTTTTGCTCTCTTCGTTTGGGTTGCGTCATGTTCCCGTTTGAAACGCCGTTTGTTTCTACATCAATTTAGAAATAATTGTGGCTTTACATGTAAACTGGGAAATACTCCTTGATGTACACTATAGATCTTGCAAACAGCCAAAAACGGTATCGTTCCTGTTTGTAGGAATTTGCCTGTTGCACAAAAACGTAGCCTTGCAGACTGGTTTTTATATTTCCAGATGAAACTCCTGTAAGCTCTTATAGTTTGGAGTTAGAGCAAGAATTTGGAAAGCATGTCTTTTGTCTTTTTCTCAACAGTGGTCTGTTTGTATTGATGTCTGTCTTTCACTTTTGACATTTGCCTATTTCAGATATTATTATTTTACATGTTTCGACTTGTACCCCTTTGGATTTTTAGGGACCTTGTCAGTGCTCCTTGCCATTGCTTTTAAAACTGGTTTTGCCTTTTACTCTTCCTTAGATGGCCTTTTTTATGTGTCAGCTGTTTGTTTTTGATGCATCATAAAGTAAGTGTTTTATTCTTTGTGATTCAGAACCAAATTCCACAGTTTTATGTTAAATTGCATGCATGTGAAGTCTCAAAGATAAAAAAGAAATACAATTACAAAAATACAACATATTTACTTGTATTGTCTTTGCCACTAACACTGTGATATTACAATGTATTCATCTTCAGCATTTTTTCCCCCTATTATTTTGGTTATGTCTGCATTTTGTTTCAAATGTCAAGGGAACTGTTTAATAGACCACTGTTGAAAAATATATCATTAAAACATGGATTCAAAAATGTTGTATTATGTAATTTCATGATGTGCTGAAAAATAAAATGTTTGCCAAATATATTTAAGTAAAATAGTTTCACTCTTTATTTTAGTTTCGTAATTTCACAGTTAAACTGCTCGTTTTTGTTCCAAATGTTTTATATTTATAAAAATAGCTGCATGCCTACTCTAATTCTCACAGATAACAAAATTATTCATTTTAAATTTTAATGCAAAAACTGTTTAGCCGTATACACACTCTAAATTAAATAGTTTTTACTACAGTAAATTAAGAGAGTTATTGGAAGATGAATTTTATTTGTTTATTTGCACGTATGAAATTTTGTTTCTCACGGTCAGTTTAAAAAACATCTCAGCACAACACCGGTAGTAAATTTGAAAAGAAAAAGAAAATACAAAATAAGAGTTCCTTCTTCCGGGGAATTCAGGAATGCAGAAATAAACTTAATTAGAAAATTAAAAATGAACAGCACTGTTACTGAGGACCTAGGCATGATTTCTGAATTTGTTTCTAAATATTACGCAGATATTTATTCTTTAGAAGAGGATTAAGACAATGTAATTCTTTTTAAAACAATAAAAAGTCCAAAAACGTTGTCTTTACAAAGTAAAACATAGTGTTCTCAAGTCCTTTCTCTAAATGAAATTGAATTCTGTATAAAAGCTCTTAAAAACAACAAACCCCCTGGAAATGATGGGCTTACATCAGAATTTTATAAAGTTTTTTATAAATGATACATCTAAATTCCTGTTAGCGGTATATGAAGAGGCCATCAACAAAGAAACCTTACCTACATCACTTAAACAAGGTGTTATCACCTTGATCCATAAACGTCAAAAAGATATCCTTTTATTAGAAAATTGGCGACCTATCTCATTACTAAATAATGATTATAAAATAATGGCATCAATTTTTGCAAAATGTATGAAAAATGCATTAAATGAGATAATTGATGAAACTCAATGTGGATTTATGAAAGGTCGCCACATTTCCTCTAATATTCGTTTAGTTATTGATTTAGTGCAGTATAGTAATTTATTAAATGGAGACCCTTTAATAGTTTCTCTGGATTTTAGAAAAACTTTTGATACAGTAAGCCATAATTTTATATTTGATTCATTAAAACTCTTTGGTTTCGGACAATATTTCATCAAAAGTGTAAGAACTATGTACTGTGGTAGCAATAGTTCTATTAAACTTGCCAATGGAACATCTCCTAGATTTGAAATAAGTCGAGGCATCCGACAAGGTTGTCCAATTTCTGCATTCCTTTTCTTGGTCGTAGCTCAAGTTTTAAGTAATATGATAAATCAACATTCCTTCAAAGGTATTGCAGTTCATGAAAGTTTTAATATTTATACATTTAATTTAATATTTAATATTTTACAAATTTAAATATCGCAACTTGCTGATGACACGACAATTGTTCTTAGTGATAGTTCTGAGGTACCTCTGGCTTTGAATATCATTAATCATTTTTCTAAATTTTTCAAAAAGTGTGAGATCCTACAGCTTAAAAATGACAACCTATCCACTGTATGTAATATTCCTGTTAAAAGCATGGTAAAGTATTTTGGAATCAAAATCTCTAAAAATACTGATGCAATGGTCAACTCAAATTGTATACCTGTTATCGAAAAAAATGCAAAAGAGGTATAATTCATGGTTAGCGAGAGATCTTTCTATTCAAGGAAGAATTTTATTAAGTAAAGCAGAAGGTCTTTCGAGAGCAGCATACCTCCTGTCTCCGCTTAGTGCCCCAAAGGTTATATGCTCACAAATAGATCAAATACTCTTTAATTTCATCTGGAGAAACAAGCCTCATAAAATAAAAAAGTGTCCTTGTTAATAAACTATCTGATGGTGGGTTAAATGTTCTTAATTTTACAATTTTCAACCAAATTAAAAAAAATTAATTGGCTTAAAAAAAGTATTTTTAATATTGTC
The DNA here is from genome assembly GCF_001515645.1 of Sinocyclocheilus grahami. Taxonomy (NCBI): domain Eukaryota; kingdom Metazoa; phylum Chordata; class Actinopteri; order Cypriniformes; family Cyprinidae; genus Sinocyclocheilus; species Sinocyclocheilus grahami. The sequence goes on from NW_015506075.1 coordinate 164,540, forward strand.
CCATATCATTTATTTGAAAAACTTGGGGGATTAAATTTTTTGTTGCAGTGTCCTTATATAACTGGCAAACTTCCCATTGCTTTAGCCAACTATCACAAACAAGCATTACTTTACTGGTCACTTTTGTACAAACACAATTTTTCTCCTAGCTGGTGTTTTATATGGAACAATGCTAATATCACTCATAATAACAAGTCATTGGGTTCGGCATAACATTAATTGTAAACCAGCTTATTGACAAGAATGGGCAATTATACACTTACCCTAATTTTATTACGTAATATCACTCATAATAACAAGTCATTGGGCTCGGCATAACATTAATTGTAAACCAGCTTATTGACAAGAATGGGCAATTATACACTTACCCTAATTTTATTACAAAATATGGCTTTTTTGTAAACGAAAAATTATTTAACAAAGTAATCAAGGCTATTCCTAGTGGCATAATAATTTAAACTAAATTCTCTGATGTAAATATTAATAATACAAGCCTACAAAATCTCCAACTTTTTGTAAATGGTCTCTCTTTTTTTGACAAGCGTTTTAAGGGAACGACAAACAGTTTTATAAGAAACTCCCTTAATGTCGGATCCAATCCTCCATGTAAATCAAAATGGCTTAAACCTCATTGTATATCTTGGCGCAGCATTTGGATGTTCCCATATAAATATGTAATTTCTAATAAAGTAAAAGAAGTACTTTACAAATGTATTCACAGATATTATCCTGTAAATGCAGTTGTTAGCAGATATATTCACAGTGTTTGTGATAAATGTACCTTTTGTAATGTATCTGTTAAAGATATTGAACATTTATTTTTCTATTTCATTTTGGGGTGACTTTAAAATAGACCTAGCAAAAAATTTGATCAAAGCCCTTAATTTAGAACCTCATGATATTTTACTTTGTTATCAAACCCCATCCTTTTCTGATAAACATATTTATATTATTAATCTGTTAATTATCTTAGCAACGTTTTATATGCATAAGTCAAAAGTAATTCAAAAGAAACCATCATATATTAAATTTTGTAACACTGATCTTAAAATATACTTTGAAACCCTTTCTAATATGAGATCAGATCACAAAATAAGAAGCTAATAAAAACAACCTTTCAAAGTTATGTAACTGCCCTAATGTATGTATGTATTATTTTTTTTATCCTGTTATTTTTATTTTATATATACATATATATATGTATTAATTTTGCGTTTTTGTTGTTGCTGTTGTTCTGTTTTGCATGCTTTGAGATGTGCAACGTTTCGGGGATATTTGGAGGGCTGTCTGGATTGGTGAGTTCAGTCTTGCTTCCTTTTCCTGTTTTGACTCAGTCATGACAGCTTATCTTAGTTCATTTCCTCCAACATGGAAGCTGCTGCATTTGCAGTTTAATTGCAGTTTGAATGGAAAAGACATTTACATATAATTCTCTTGCAGTGGAAACTGTTTGGGTCACTGTATGGTTGTACAGTAGTATGTAGTACTGACCAAAAATATTTAATTGCTATATTTACTAACATTTAATCTTTAGATCTTGCTTTGGGATTTGAGAAGTTGAAATGGTGTGTGTGGATGATAGTGGTATTATGTAGGAGTAATGAAATATATGTGCTTTACTTCATCCAGATGCGCTCAGCTCCATGCTGTCAGACTTTGATGTGGTGCCTGCATCAGATCTGCAGCTTCATTCGGTCAGGAAGAGGGACGTTGATGTCCGATCACATGTGGAGCGGCTGGTCAGTTTCACAGCACTCCAGAGGTACAGCTGACAGATCAACACACAGCACTCTATAACACAGTGAAAGGCACTAGATAAGGAGACTTTAAGTCGCTAAAGGCAGATCACGTGATGTTCTAATCATACTCATAATTATTTATGATTCAATTATTTATTTTATTAGAAAATACTTAATCTATTCATTTATTGTTTGTTATTCTTCTTTGTCCCTCCTTGATTTAAAAAAAATCATAATTTTGTATTAATTTATTTTTATGTATTTATATATGTCTGTGTATTAGGGCTGTCAAAATGGCTGAGAAACTAAATTCGAATTTTGTACTTAAATATGATCAAAATTCGAATTGTATTCTAATTTAAAATGCATAATTTCAGTTTGGGTGAAGAAAAGCTTTTGGCTTCTCTCCTGAGGCCACAAGAGGGCGCATCGAGCAAAATATTACTAATGCGCGTTTATTCAAAGCATAAGATAACATGACTATCGGTGAAAAAAGTGCATAATGTTTAAAATCATGTTTATAAACCAATTATAATTAATTAAGTTTCTTAAACAACTATAAACAAAATAGCATCATGCATGTATGCATAGTTTAATACAAAGGGCTGAAAAGGGCTTTTTGTTTGTGTTGTTCTTCTCTGACCACCCCGGGGGTCCGTTCTTCGTACCTCGCTTAATACATCTGAGATGGTTCGAAAGATGCCAGATCTTCTAATCGTGATAACTAATCTCTGGCTAATTTGGTTCTTCAAATGAATTTGCGGATTTGATTAAAATATTAAAGTTGTCTAAGATTACTGCGCGTTCTCGTGTTCCCCGTAAAGGGCAGATGCATCGATACTAGAAACCATGATCAGCAATGCAGCGATTCGCTGGCGGCAAGACAGCAACGTAATGACATCATATTATTAAAAAAGACACCTGACGAAAAGCTTGACAAATTTCTGGACTTTTATTAGGAAACGGCCAAGCGAACAAAACTACATAAATGGTATAATAGGTAAATGAAATGTGCACTGTTTTTATTTTATCATTTTTTTTTTACATGATTCCCAATTATTTATATTCACAATTTCTAGTATTTGTACAGGCTTTACATTTTTATTTCAATGTTGTAATAAGAAATTCATTTAATTTGATCTTTGAAGCAGATTTGTTACGTGACAGCATTAATTAAAGTTTCTTAAGGGTCAAGATCAAGTTATCTGCATCTCCTGCGGACACCTGACGAAAAGCTTGACAAATTTCTGGACTTTTATTAGGAAACGGCCAAGCGAACAAAACTACATAAATGGTATAATAGGTAAATGAAATGTGCACTGTTTTTATTTTATCATTTTTTTTTTACATGATTCCCAATTATTTATATTCACAATTTCTAGTATTTGTACAGGCTTTACATTTTTATTTCAATGTTGTAATAAGCAATTCATTTAATTTGATCTTTGAAGCAGATTTGTTATGTGACAGCATTAATTAAAGTTTCTTAAGGGTCAAGATAAAGCTTGACAAATTTCTGGACTTTTATTAGGAAACGGCCAAGCGAACAAAACTACTTAAATGGTATAATAGGTAAATGAAATGTGCACTGTTTTTATTTTATCATTTTTTTTTTTTACATGATTCCCAATTATTTATATTCACAATTTCTAGTATTTGTACAGGCTTTACATTTTTATTTCAATGTTGTAATAAGAAATTCATTTAATTTGATCTTTGAAGCAGATTTGTTACGTGACAGCATTAATTAAAGTTTCTTAAGGGTCAAGATCAAGTTATCTGCATCTCCTGCGCTCCATCAAGCCACTCCCATAATATCTGTCATCACTCAAATTAATGCATGACTCAGATTAACTGTATAGCATGTGTGTAAGACTCTAATACAATTATAAAAGTAATTATTTTATGACGAATAAATCTTTCAGTGAGTAAAACTGGCTGTTTGTATAGTATTATAGATTACACAACATTATTATATTATTTTAAAATACATTTTTAAATGATTATTATTTTAAATTATTGTCCCTGGATTAGTAGGATACTCTTGTAATAAAGTAGCGGTGGCTAGGACAGATTTTAAGTATCAATTCTGCTTAAAAAGATGCAATCTAATCCTGTTTACATGAAATGAGCCTGCTCCTGACCCGGTTTAAGCTTACGGACCTGTTACAATAGGGCCTTTCGCACCGCTTTAGTTCAAGAACTAAATGTACAGTACTAAAGTACTGGGACGATTTTGCGCGAACTATTTCCCAGTACCATTTAAAGGGTTGCATTCGCACCGAGAGTATGTACTAAGAACCGGTCTACAGCGACGTCATTTGTGCGTGGCGTTCAACGACAGAAACAAAGAAGAACAACATTAACAACAGGAGGATGGAGGACGCTGTGATCGGAGCTGTGTGTTTGTTGTGTCTCCCGGGTTTCACAATAATGGACATGGAAAGTCGACGTATACGTAAAGCGATTGAAAGAACGGAAAGGAGGACTAAGAATCTCCAACAACAACTGGCAGTGCCACATTTGCTACAAGTGCCTGCACTTCATTTAGCGTCCATCTATCGCTGTTCTCCATACTTGCGTTTTAAATCATGGCGGGATGAGAGCAACTCCGGGATGAGCTTCGAAGAACCAAACAATCCAAGATCAACAAATATCCAAGAACAATCAAATCCAGCTAACTGAGTTAGCGACGTACGAAGAATGGACCCCTGGTTTCTAATAATAATAATAATAATAATCTTATGTATTTATTTTTAGCATGTTTTTTATCATAAAAAAATTATCTTTATTTATTTTATTTAAGATTATTTTATTATAGTATATAGACTTGTATTTTATATGTTTTATACTAACGACTATTTTTATTTCGATTAATCTATCGACTAATTTATCGATTCATCTAAACGATTAATTTCCCACAAAAAAAAAAC
>NW_015506075.1:169689-202603 GCF_001515645.1 Sinocyclocheilus grahami
TAATGGAACCATTAAAATGGAATCCAGAAAATAACGGAAAACAGAATTTGGTTAAGATAAAACTGTAAAACTAAATTAATTAGACAGGCTTTTTGATTAATAAAATTTACTTTAACCATTAAAACAGAGTATAGAAAAATGGAAAAAACTGAATTTGGAAATAAAAACGTATTTCATAGTGCCCTATAATTATAATAAATTTTTTTGTGGTAATAAAAGTAGATGCAAGTGAACAATAGCCTTTAAAATTACTTAAAAGACATATATAATAGCAATGAGGCAATAATAATTAGTTCAAATAAAGTATCAAAAGCAAGAAATCATGGTTTTATTGAACAAAATTGTTAAAATACATAATGTATTATAAACAATAGAGCTAATGTACATTACGCATTACAACAAAGGCCTGCAGAGGGCGCCAACGGCCTGACGATTGTTTTTACACATTACTGTGCAATTTAATCCTTGTTTAATACTGACCAAGCATCATTTCATTCAAATGTTCACTTAATCTTTAATATTTGGCCATTTCTTTTGGACAGAAATGCTATAGCCACTGTAATTAAATGAATATGTGGACATCAAAGCGTGTAAACTCTTAGAGTGAGGGTTTGAGCTTTTATTTTGAAACTGCAAGATAATGATATATTCTCATGTGTTTGCGTAGATTTATAAATTATTTACCTTACAAATCTGATGAAATGGCGCACGGTGCGTTCCCAGATGAACGTTATAATAAACCCAAACTCACAAGAACATGCAGAGATGGAGTTTGAGCCGCTCTACACACGTGAATGATAACAGTTCCTGTGGAATCACTGTGTGACGCACGTACTTAACCTACACGCATGTAAATAATTAAAGCGCATATAGGCTACTGTATTAGAACTGCATCGCATATAATTATTTAATTAAATTGTAGCGTTTGTGAATTCACAATTATGCTTAATTATGTTTAATAATTAAGGGTTTAATATATCATGCAGCCTTGGAAAACAGACTAATAATGTGTTTTATACATTCTCGTCTGTGAAATGCGGTATCCACTTCCGGTATTTTGCCGGTTAGTCGACGCGAGCAAAATGAAGTCAAGGATTTTTAAAAATCGAATAGTCAAATAACATAGACGAATTGCATCAGCCCTAAAGAATATAATATATAATTTCTTATCTTTTTTTATTCTGTTTTATATTAATTGCTATTTTTTTTGTTAGTGTTATTCTTTTCTGACCTCCCTGGTTTCTATAATAAGAATAATTATATTATGTATTTATTTTTCAGCATATTTACCTTTATTTATTTGTTTAATGTATTATATATTTTTTATTTATGGCTTATTTTTATTTTATTCTACATCTTTATATATATATATATATATCTTTGTGACTATTTCTGTATTTTTTATTTATTTATTCATTCATCCATCCATTCATTCATTTTGCAGGTTTTTTTTTTTTAGAGAGTTACAGTGTTTATGCTATTCTTCTCTAAACCTCTGACCTGAAAAGATCACGATTAGAGGCTTGTTCTTCCTTTTGAGTTTCACTGAAATAAAAACATCTTGGATTCTCTTTTCAAAATCTCTTTTCAAAGGCACTTCAAGCTGTACTTGACAACCAACACAGACCTTTTCACTGACAACTTCAAGGCTGTATTCTTAGACAAGAATGGAAAAGAGGACCAATTTGACATTCAGTTACAGAACTACTATAAAGGACACGTAGTGGGTAAGACGTAGGATGAGAACATCAGCCTTGGCTAAGAACTGAATTTTCTTGTTTTTCCATCTGTTATATATTATCATACATCGACATATCGTTGTTTGCCATCTCAACAGGAGAGGAGCACTCGCGTGTGCAGGCGCACATAGACGGGGAGGAGTTTTCAGCCCACATTCTTACTGAAGAAGCTGAATATAATGTAGAGGTAATTTGTTCAAAATGCTTAATACTTGAAAGCATTCAATATTAATTTCACAGTATGCATTTTTACTGAATGTTTCAGTATATCTTGTCTTCGTTTAGCCCTTGTGGCGGTTTACAGAGTCGCCATCTGATGGCCGTTTGCTGGTGTACCGTTCAGAGGACATTAAGAACATCAGTCAACTGTCCTCACCCAAAGTGTGTGGATATGTGAACGCTGATGCTCAGGAGCTCCTGCCAGAAGAGGCAAGAGCAGCGGGACAGACGGAACAGGAGGAGGGTGTGTATTTACCTATGTATGGAACGGTGCCACAGAGGACTTTGGGTCATTTAATAGTGGAGACTGGATATCAGACAAGTTCTCAAAATTAACCCCATTTCCTTTTTTATGAGGTTCTGAAACTTTTTCAGGTGGCAGAAGACCATTTTTAACTGTAAATTTGACGAACAGGAATTTATTTGAATTCCCTGGCCTGCAGTTATATGTAAAATAATTTTATTTTTTTAAACCACCAAATGAACTCTCAGACTGTATGGAATCTAGTTTAATTGTAAAATGTTGTCTTTTAAAGGTCGTTTTGTTTTTCAGTAATTTTGAGACAGACATTTAATTATAATAGCAGCCTAAACACACAATAGATATTCAGCTTTCATCACATGCTCATGATGAGCGAGATGGTTACTGCATGAGTGTGTGTAGGAGTTATACATCAGTCTGACAAAGGCCGCCCATTCAAGCATGTAGTCACCCGGCAGTGACCTCCTGCTATGAGAACTGAACATAGTCTGGAGACAATGCATAATAATTAAATTCAGTAACTTCATTCTTTGTGCTCCATTATCATAGTCATGGAAGTCCCCCATTATGTTGCTTTAAATTGTGTAGATCCATTTATGGATGTTGATGCTTTGGAACTGAGTAATTAGAAATAATTATTTGGTGGATTCGTTTTAATTTTATGGTGCAGCATGTTTCGATGCTTTTATTTATTGAATGCAGAACCTCACAACATAGAGAGAAGATCTGCACACAACCACAAGAAGAACACCTGCCCGCTGCTGCTAGTGGCAGATCATCGCTTCTACAAGCACATGGGCCGTGGAGAGGAGAGCACCACCCTCAACTACTTGGTGAGCAATGCAAATGAAACGCACTAAAGGTAACCGGAAAAGAGAGCCGTCACTGAACTTGTAGTATACAACAGAGCAGTTTGTTGCATATAAACACCATGATATCAGATTAAAAATGTATTGAATTTGTGTGTTTTGTGTCTTTCAGATTGAGTTGATAGACCGAGTGGATGATATATACAGAAACACATCCTGGGATGAGGATTTTAAAGGCTACGGTGTGCAGATTCAGCAGGTCAGGATCATCCTTCTCTGTTCTCATTATAATTTAGCTTTTTTATTTCAGTAGATGAGTTTTATTTTTCTAAGAGTTTTCACACTGTGTTTAACCCTGAATTATTGTCATTCTAAATCCAGCTTTTAACTCCGGGTAATGGTACTTTTCACACCTGTATTTTAGAAGCAGTGTTAGCAGTGCTTTATTACCCCAGAGTTACATTGGTGGCCAAAATTATTCGAACATTCGAGTATTTTCACCAGCTAAAAATGGTTTTATTAAAGGTGACCTATTATGCCCCTTTTTACAAGATATAAGTCTCTGGTGTCCCCAGAGTGTGTATGTGAAGTTTTAGCTCAAAATACCCTACAGATAATTTTTTATAGCTTGTTGAAATTGCCATTTTTAGGGTATGAGCCAAAACGTGCTGTTTTTTGTGTTTGTCCCTTTAAATGAAAATGAGCTGGTGCTCCCGCCTCCCCTTTCAGAAGAGGGTGGAGTTTCTAGAGCTCGCGCACCGGCATGCCAGCAATAACAAAACACTCTCTCACGCACTGAAAATGTCAGAAACTGCTAGTAGCGGTGTTCACTTATTTATGAATTACACAGACGGGGAGCACGGCGCTATAAAAATAACAACATAGCTGGTCTCATGGTGCCATCGATACGTCCTGAATATGATTATGAGCTAGACAAATTCAAGCATTTCATTCTTAATTTCACATTGCTTTCATATGCAATTTTTAACTACCACATTCCTATTCACGATCATTCTGGTAGCACGTGAAGGCAGCATCAGTGAAAACAGACAGACAATGGTAGCTTTAGCAACATTAGCCTTACAGAGTGCCAAGAAGCTCTTTCAGAAAGGCAATTTGGAAAACAAACGCGTGATACTTACTTCTTCTAGATGGCGCAACGTTAGCTGTATCACGAACAGTTGGCACTGCTCCATTTTTCAGGAGAAACTTTTGTGCAAAACCTGCTTTATACTGACCCTCATTCACAAAGCAGTCCGGTGTAAAATGATTCGTTTTTAATCATCCACCTTTTAATCCACCTCGTATTCAGCGGCTCAGATTTCGGGAGTAAATGGAGAGAGCTATGTGGATTAATACATCCAGCAACAGAACACCTAAAACGCTTGGGAGACATTCTCGGCAGTGCAGTAATAGCGGACTGTGTACAACTCGCTGTGAACTCGCTCAGGGCGGTTCTACGTTAAAACGGCAGTGTCTGTCAACATTCGTGGGTGGGGCCTGTGGCTAATGTGATGTCACATTAGCACCAATGCTAAAAATAGGCCATTGGGAGACACTGCTTATTATTTATGGGGATTAAAAAAAAAGGAGTGGGTGGATTTTTATCATTATAGGGTGGTTGTGTACACACACTGCCAACACACATTTATGTCCAAACAGGTTCCCTTTAATATCTAACGATATTATCAATATTAGCAACACTATCTCGATATTATCGTGGTCACATGACGATATGAAACAATAGGTCTTCCAGGCAAAAAGTGTAGTTTTTAAAATACATTTAAACTTCTTATTTTAACAATGTCTTTAAAGTTGTGTTTTGGGCAATTATGCTACAGTATCTGTCAAACGAGCTAAAACTGAAAGCACAATATGGCTTAATCCTTTCATGAAGTCTGTTTTCGCTGCACGTTTCAAAGTACTTCGTTCACGCGATCAGCTGTTGATCCGATGTTATCCGTGCTTCAGAACGGCTCCCTTCACAGTGAATGAATGCAGTGAACTCATTTATTGCATGTGCTGTGAGTTTAGTGTGCGTTTGGGAACGCAACAGCCACCAGTTAGGCTTTATTTTCGTGGCAGATCGTTACAGCATTTTACTAGATTTGTAGTGAGACACGTTTTTGTAAGCATGTTTTTGCTGAAGCTGGAGTTTTCCTTCAAAATAAAAGCTCTACTGCAGTTTCCATCCAAATAAAAGCTTAAAAGTGCAGTATGAATTGCTGAAAGCTAGCGGTTTAAATGGGTAACGTTATTGCAGTCCAAATTCAAAATATCTCTTTCAAGTGTAGAAATTAGGAAAGAAGTATTATAATTTCCCTACTGTAGTGTAAAGCAAAAATTATATACTTATGAAATTTTCATTTTCATTTATTTTACAGTGCAATTGTTTTACAATATATGGCTATTACTGTCATTGTTGTTATTACTATTATTATTATTCTAATTTGTTTGGCTTCCTAAAACATCAGTGTGAATGTAATTTAGACTGAGACCATATATCACAAATAAAAAGAGGGTGGAGTACCCTTTATAATTCAGGTACAAGTCAATTCACTGACTTTTTTTTAACTTAAGTTTTCTTAGTTAAGAACATGGGTTGGAGCTCTTAATTTTGAACTATCATAGTGCATTATACAGAAGAATTTAACTTTAAAATGTACAAAATGTAAATTTTTCTTCCAGTTCTTCATTTGTCATTTTTTAAATATCTCAATAAATATCGTATCGTGGACTTCATATCGCGATATTATCATATCATGAGATTTTGATATTGTTACATCCCTACTTGATATCCTTTCAAACTACCAATGAAATGTTCATTAGAGAAGTAATAATGTCTGATTTGTAAAATAGGGTCTTTTGAATGGATCACTGCAATAGCTCATTAAAGCGCTCTGAATTATTCATTGAAAAATCAGTGATACAGTTCTTCATTAAAACTCATTAACTGATGATGAGCGTTGATGGTTATCAGTGAATAATGGCTTGAATTCTGAAAAACTTTGTAAATGTATGATTACTGTTCCTCACACAAAGCTCTAACATGACTTCAGACGAGTTGCAATACATCACACAAGTCATATGAACCACTTTTATGATGCTTTTGCATCCTCCTTAAAGCTTGAAAGCTCCATTGTCCATTCATGTTAACTGTATGGGAAAGTCAACTAGAACATTATTCAAAACACCTCCTTTTGTGTTCCACAGAAGAAAGTCATATGGGTTTAAAGAAATGTCCCAAAACAGTCCTGCTTTTTTTCACTCCTGATCACTAGTAGAACAGATGACTCTGAAGTCAAACAGATCATAGCTGCTGACTCAACTCTAATACAAAGAGCTTAATGTTAGTTTCAACAGACCACAAAAGTTTCCAGATTTGATCACATGGCTTGTAACAAACTCCAGGTGCAACTCAACGTTGGACTTTCTCAAAAGTGGCTTTCCTCTAACTGACACTTTGACTAAATTTATTTCATGCTTTTTCCATCATTACAGTGGAGTTCATGTGTTCAATGTTTTTTTTTTTTTCAGCTTCATTTCATTGTTCAGTGAGTCCAAGTTTTTGATCTGTGAGTGTTATCTTGCCGTCTAAGTTGTATATAAATCCCACAGATAATCATAAACAAGGAGCCCACAAAAGTTGCCCAAGGAGAGAATCATTACAACATGGATGGCAGCCCATTAGGAAGAAAGGACGGTGTGTGGGATGTGAAGAAGCTTCTAGAAGTAAGTGCAGTGTCCCTAGAAATACAGTATACACAGGTCAAAATGTTGTTATTATTCCACAACAGTCCAATAAAAGTAGTTTATGTGCTTTGTATTGTGTATTGTATTAATAAGTAAAAGTTATTTTAAGACAGTATTTCAAAACAAAGACAAAGAATTTCAAAATAAATAAGTTAATATTTGTTAGATATAATATCATTACGGTGTTTACAAGTGATTCCTGCACACATAATCAAAGGCAGCATGATGTCCAAATCACTAAGAGTGACTCTTAAGAATTGATTCTTTTTAATGAATTAGTGGAAAAGATTCATGAACCAGCCTCTAACTTAAAGGGATAGTTCACCCAAAAATGAAAATTTTATGTTTATCTGCTTACCCCCAGGGCATCCAAGATGTAGGTGACTTTGTTTCTTCAGTAGAACACAAATTATGATTTTTAACTCCAATTGTTGCAGTCTATCAGTCGTATAATGCATGGTAATGGTAACAAAATCTATGTGAGTAAAAAAAAAATGCACAGACAAATCCTAATTAAACCATGCGGCTCGTGACGACACATTGATGTCCTAAGACACGAAACGATTGGTTTGTGCCAGATACCGAACAGTATTTATAACAGTATTTATATCATTTTTTACCTCTAATACACCACTATGTCCAACTGCCTTGAGCGCGCGCATGGCATCCGGTTTGTGAGGTGTGTACGTGCTCTGGCGTAGTTTACATTAATGGGTGTGTTGATATCCAGCCGAAGAGCAATCAACCATAACTTCAGGCGAGCAGGCTCAGAAGTTGGGAATACATGGAAAGTCACCACTTCCGAATGAGTTCGCGCAAGAGAACATAATCTTTTAGTTTTAAGTCGGTTTGAACAATCCGGATAAGCGCAAGTAAGTATCATTTTGATTAGCCGTCGTACCTACAATGTTTGTGCACTGTGTAAAAAATGAGTGACGTATACGCGCGAGAGATCACTTCCGGCACTTGCGTAAACTACGCCAGAGTAGCACCAGATGCCGTGCACGCGCCCAAGGCAGTTGGACATAGTGGTGTATTAGAGGTAAAAAATTATATAAATACTGTTCGGTTTCTCGCACAAACCAATCGTTTCGTGTCTTAGGACATCAATGTGTCGTCACGAGCCGCAGGGTTTAATTTGAATTTGTCTGTGCATGTTTTTTTTTACTCTCAGATTTTGTTACCATTGCCATGCATTATACGACTGATAGACTGCAACAGTTGGAGTTAAAAATCATAATTTGTGTTCTACTGAAGAAACAAAGTCACCTACATCTTGGATGCCCTGGGGGTAAGCAGATAAACATCAAATTTTCATTTTTGGGTGAACTATCCCTTTAATTGCAAGTTAGTGATTTGAATCAGATTCACTCAGTCAATGAATCCCTTCACAACAGACTCCCTCACTGAACTGCAAGTCACTTTTGATTCTGAATGAACCAGGATTCGTTACTGTGATGTATTTTAGGGTTGTGAACCGTATATCAGTATATTTACTAAAAGTATGTTCATGTGACAACCTATGTGTAAAGATACATATTTTTATTTAAATGAATTATTATTTAATATTGATATTGGTAAAAAATATTGAATACAAATATTGGTCGAATTGACTGTAAGTGAAATATTTTTGAATGACATAACAATTTACGAACACAGAAGTATTCTTACAAAAAATGTATACTGAAATGCAAAGAAGCTATGCACATTATAAACCAAGGTGCTTCCAAATAAACTTTTGAGCAGTTCTGTAATTTAGCTTCTAAATGTTTCATTTTTTAAGAGCCAATTTTATGAGTCATAATTTTGTCAGGAGCCCTGAATCATGAGTTTGCAGACCCTCACTTTCTCAACTTTATCTCGCTTCTCTTTAGCAATTCAGTTATGACATCGCAGACAACGCCTCTACAGTTTGCCTTGCCCATCTCTTCACCTATCAGGACTTCGATGATGGCACTCTGGGTCTGGCATACGTGGCCCCTTCCAAACAGGGATTGGGAGGACTCTGCCCTAAACGTAAGGATCTCTTCAACTGTGATCAGTGGAATTCCACTCTTCAAAAGTGCTTGACCTTGCACATTCATTTTGTCTTCCAGCCTACTATCCATCACAAACCGTCAGGAAACCCAGCTACCTAAACACAGGCTTGACAAGCACCATGAATTATGGGAAAACTATTCTGACTAAGGTTTGCTTTAAGTACCACTTGCATCTTATATACTAGCAGGCAGCATGATAAAACTGATGTTTTATCTTTCCAGGAAGCAGATCTTGTAACAACTCATGAGCTCGGGCACAACTTTGGAGCAGAACACGATCCAGACAACATACCTGCCTGTGCCCCCAGCGATGACAAGGGTGGTAAATATGTCATGTACCCTATTGCGGTCAGCGGAGATCACGTCAACAACAAGGTATTGTCCATCCTGTACTGATTTTTCCCCCTTACATGTAGTTACTTTACTCACCGGTTTTATTTTTTCCCTCAGCGCTTCTCCAACTGTAGCAAGTTCTCTGTCAGTAGGGCGTTAAAGGTCAAAGCCCATCAGTGCTTCAAGGAGAGGAGCAGTAAGCTGTGTGGGAACTCCCGTGTGGAGGAGGATGAAGACTGTGACCCTGGACTCCTTCATCTCAACGATGACCCCTGCTGCACAGCTAAGTGCAAATTCAGGAAGCAGGCACAATGCAGGTAAAGAAGCTAACAGTGATAGACCAATATATCAGCATTGAAGATTATCAGCATCGACCAGATAATAGATCACAATAGTGACCACACACTATTTCAGTGGTCTTGTTTCTCAAAGTATTTTTTCTATTCATTGTATAGGGATTTAACAAAAAAATAATCATGAACCGAACCGACCAGTTCAGAAATGAATCCCTATATTAACAAATGATTTTAGAATATTAATAAATTAAATAATTAATATTAAATGAATTACATAAAAATGAAAATTGAGGAAAAACCTGTAATGTCTTTTATTTAAGTTATTTCATGTACAATACGTGGCGTTAACAAATAATAATAAAAAAATAGAATAATTGAATAATAATATAATATAATAAAAAAATTGTATACACTACCATTCAGTGAATTTAAGAAATTAATACTTTTATTCAGCAAAGATGCATTTAACTGATAAAAAGATAAATGACAGTAAAGACATTTATAATGTTGCAAAATATTTATTTTTCAAATAAATCCTGAACAAAAAATTTATCATGGTTTCTACAAAAACATCAAGCAGCACTATTGTGTTCAACATTGATGATACCAAATGTTTCTTAAGCAGAAAAGCAGCATATTAGAATTATTTCTGAGGGATCATTTGACGCTGAAAACTGTAGTAATGATGCTGAAAATTCTGCTTTGCATCACAGGAATAGATTACATTTTATATATATTCATGGGAATTGAAAGTGGATAATAAGTACTTTTTTAAAATTAAGTTTGGCTGATGGCTTCAACAGAAGCATATTCAATCGACTGTCTTAAAAGGTTTAGAAGTCAAAAGTCAGAATATAGTTTTAAAAAAAGTTTTATTAAGAAGTAGGGCTGTGCGATTTGGGGGAAAATGTCAAATTGCGATTTGATTTGCGATTTTAAATTTGCAAAGTCAAGCTTCAGCTCAATATTGCCAATAATGTGCAGCACAGTATGGGTATCATTACCCTGCTGAAAAAAACAATAGAAACCATCACAGAAATTCTTATAGTTTCCATTAAACCATTACAAAATTCCTTTTTGTTTTGGGCATTATTCCAATAGGAATTACTGTTGTTCTATTGGTTGCCATCTGCCAGATTACATCCTCCCAATAGAATCCATCAAATAGACACCATTATAGTTTACATTAAAACCAATACAATTCCCATTATAACCCTGAAGTCCATTACATTTTTTATTGTGGTTTGGGAGGGGTTCTATTGTTTGTTTGTTTTTCAGCAGGCAAGATTATAATGGTATAACTACTTTTACAGAATTAACTTAATTACTGAATTTCACAAAATATCTGTTTATTTTTTTTATAAATAAAGAACTGTATTTCTTAAGTCAATTATTAAAGTATTACATATGTTATATAGGGATTTTAAGAACAAGTGGAAAATGTGCTGAATGTTTCATTTCATCTAAGTGAAATTAGCAAGCAGTTAGACTGAATTTACATTCGTTTTAAACGCTGAGCCAGGCGCGAGTCGACATAGGTTGCGAGTGTGCGTGCGTCAAGCCTCATCCATACTGCCAGATGCGCTTGTGGAGACGTGCGGAGCCGGTTGCGAGTATAAACGAGCATTACGAGGCAGGCTGCGTGAGTGGGGCAAGCATGAACGGCTCGTCCGTGACACGGGATTCGCGCCGCGTGGGGCAGAGAGGAGCGAGTATGAGAAGCATTCACAGACACAGGCTGCGTGTGCGCTCTTCTGAATTGGGAAACAATCAAATGTGCAAGATAACGTTCACGTACTAACAAAAAACATCTAAGAATGTATCTTTTATTCTCCAGTACTGAAAACAGAACCGATAAGGGAGCTTTTGATATGCGCTGTGACGCAGCTCTTGCAAAGTACCTTTTTTGTTCGTTGTCTGTCATTTCGAAGCTTAAGTTGCATACGTTTTTCTTTAGTTTTAATTTGTCTAACTATCGATCTGACCCAGTAGGTGCCATAATCACACTCTGTCTCTCTCCCGTCCCGCTTTCTGTTTTTATTATTATTATTCTTTTAATGGTGGGTGTTTACGCAGTTGGCTAGAGCAGTGCTGATTGGGGAGAACAGAGGTGCGCTCGCTCTTGCCCAGGGCAAGTAACACTGCAACTCAAGACTGGCAGTCATGCATATGCTCTGGAACAGAGTAATATCGCATCCACATCGCAGGCTTTGCGATTAGCAAATCGCAATCGTCTCATATCGCAATTTCGAATTCGATTTCGATTAATCGCACAGCCCTAGTATACAGTACCACAATCCTTTGTTGTGATTGTTTGACTGACATTTCAGGATGTTGATTAAATTTCTATAACTGCATGACTATGATTTAGTTATATTGGTGCGGTCACCATTGCTTTGTGAAATTTCACAAATGGAATTTGAATTGGGAGTTCCATGCAGGTTTTCATGCATGTATCTTTAAATGCAAATGAGCTGATGTTCCCTGCCCCCTTTTCCAGAATACAGCTCATGCCTCAGATACTCTGCCAAAACAAAACATCTACTTAGTTATGATCATCATGTCTACTGCACTGAAAAAGCCATATAAATTTAAACTTCTGATATACTGTTTTCTGAGCAGACACATCCGAAGCACGCGCAAAGAAAGCTGCTGCACACGGTATGTGCTTTCAAGTGCTTTCATGTCCTATTGCACTTAAACTGTAAAATACACACAAGGATATGTCAAAAACACACGTAATTAGCATAAATACAGTCACCTACTGTATGTCTGTGAACAGATCTGTGTATTAAGTGACAGCAGCGTAATATACAGTACCTATACTTCTGTCTATACTGGTAATGCCCCAAACAACCAAATAAAAACAGAAAATCACTCACTGCTCGACTGAATAACTTCTGTAGCTTTAAAATAAACTTGGCGGATTGCATAGGGTGGGATCTATGCTAATACGTCAGTGTCCGTCAACAGTTGTGGGTGGGGCCTGTACAAAGTGACGTTACATTGTACAGATTCTGCAAACGGCTTGTTCTGCGACACTGCTTATGATTTAAGGGGATTTTTAAAAAGAAGAATTGGGTGGATTTTTATCATTATAGGTTGGTTGTGTACAACACACATTTATGTTCAAACACCATGTAAAAGTTAATTTTGCATAATAGGTCCCCTTTAAATAAATTAACTGGTGAAGCAGTGCTTCATAAGATGTTATGACTAGTTTTCAGAGAAAGTATCTTTGACATTTTTTTAAACAAAAAAGTTATAAACAATAAAACAGTAAGACGTGCACTATATGACAACACAATCAATTAAAACAAGTCTTATGCTGTGTTCCTTCTCAAGTATAGTAAATGTATCATGTATTAAGGATTTTATGTATGTTTACCAGTGTTGGGGAAAGTTACTTTTAAAAGTAATACATTACAATATTGTGTTACTCTCTAAAAAAGTAACTAATTACGTTACTTAGTTACTTTTTATGGAAAGTAATGTAGGGATGCACGATATTGGATTTTAGCCGATATCCGATATGCAGATATTTTTCACATTATTTTGACCGATACCGATATATTTCCTTTTGTTTGGAAACAACACCAAATCTCTCCTGTGCAGAAATTATAAGCAAAATATTTTAAATTTTGGTTAGTTTTTAACAAGAACTTATTTGTAAGAATTAAATAAACTCAAGACTGGCAGTCATGCATATGCTCTGGAACAGAGTAATATCGCATCCACATCGCAGGCTTTGCGATTAGCAAATCGCAATCGTCTCATATCGCAATTTCGAATTCGATTTCGATTAATCGCACAGCCCTATTAAGAAGTGTGGTTCTCTTAAGGGCATTGTTCTGTCAGTATTTGTGGCTGATATTGTTGTCTGTGACCCTCAGTGACAGGAACAGCCCCTGCTGCAAGAACTGTAGGTTTGAAAGTGTAGATAAGATCTGTCAGGAGACCATCACCGCCACCTGCAAGGGCATGTCAAGGTGCACAGGTGAGCCCAGAACTCTCCAATGTCAATGTTGCAGTGGTCTGGATCAATTATATTGAACTTTTTACCCTTGTGTATCCCTAGGCAACAGCAGTGAGTGCCCCACCCCTGGTAACCTGGATAATAATACAGAGTGTGTGGACAAGGGCCGATGTCAGAAGGGCGAGTGCATTCCTTTCTGTGAGGCCCTGCATGATCTTGAGTCCTGTGCCTGCAATGGTAAATGTCCCAACAGACCCTCCTTTCTGTGTTCACTACTGCCCAACCAAGAGATCTGATTGGATGACCAGTGTTCATACCCAGTGAGCAGTGATAGACAGTATAACACTGTTTCTACATATGGCAGACTTCTATAGAGACACAGACTTTGATATCTTGACTACAATAAAGCTTTTAAACATTTACACCATTATTGCCTTGGGGAAAAAAATGCAGGGCATATCATAGATATTTTATTAGGTTTGAAAGTATAGATAAGATCTGTCAGGAGACCATCACCGCCACCTGCAAGGGCATGTCAAGGTGCACAGGTGAGCCCAGAACTCTCCAATGTCAATGTTGCAGTGGTCTGGATCAATTATATTGAACTTTTTACCCTTGTGTTATCCCTAGGCAACAGCAGTGAGTGCCCCACCCCTGGTAACCTGGATAATAATACAGAGTGTGTGGACAAGGGCCGATGTCAGAAGGGCGAGTGCATTCCTTTCTGTGAGGCCCTGCATGATCTTGAGTCCTGTGCCTGCAATGGTAAATGTCCCAACAGACCCTCCTTTCTGTGTTCACTACTGCCCAACCAAGAGATCTGATTGGATGACCAGTGTTCATACCCAGTGAGCAGTGATAGACAGTATAACACTGTTTCTACATATGGCAGACTTCTATAGAGACACAGACTTTGATATCTTGACTACAATAAAGCTTTTAAACATTTACACCATTATTGCCTTGGGGAAAAAAATGCAGGGCATATCATAGATATTTTATTAATTATGTTTTGTTTATCAAATATTTAATTTTATATATATATATATATATATATATATAAAATACTTTTTTTTTTTTTAAGTTTAGTTTCAAAATTAAAAGCAGTCATACAGTGAAAAATTACAATTTGAAATAGTTTTCTATTTGAATATATATTTAAAATGTAATTTATTCTTGTGATTCAAATCAGAGTTTTCAGCATCATTACTCCAGTTTTCAGTGTCACATGATCCTTCAGAATTCATTCTAATGTACTGGTTTGGTGCTCAAGAAATATTTTTTATTTCTTGTTATTATCATTGTTCAGGACTCTGATGAATAGACGCTTCAAAAGAACAGCATTTATTTTTAATAGAAATCTTTTGTAAAAATGTAAATGTCTTTACTGTCAGTTTTCTTGTGATTTAAAATGTAATTTATTCTTGTGATTCAAATGTTTTCAGTGTCACATGATCCTTCAGAAATCATTCTAATGTACTGGTTTGGTGCTCAAGAAATATTTTTTATTTCTTGTTATTATCATTGTTCAGGACTCTGATGAATAGACGCTTCAAAAGAACAGCATTTATTTTTAATAGAAATCTTTTGTAAAAATGTAAATGTCTTTACTGTCAGTTTTGATCAGTTTAATGCGTCAATATCAGTATTAATTTCTTAAAATAAATCAATAAAAATTTTACTGACCCCAACCTTTTGATAGTGTAAATACAGCCTTTGTGACAACTATCCCCAGGCATCTGTACTGTATATAATGACAATAGGTAAGATGAATCAAAAAGAAGAAGAAATTACGGGATTATCTAGGCTATTTTACACAACATTGACTCCAGATATATGTAAACCGAAACTGCAGATATTGGGATGCATACCATTTCAAAATTCTGTTATATTGGCTCATTAATTGAGAGGGTTGATGTACACTGAAACTAGTACCAAAACACGCATACTAATAAGTGTTCAACGTTTTACCTGTAATTATGAATGCAGAAGTGCTGAGTCTGTCCATTTGCTGTGATGTTTTTCAGAGACTGAGAACTCGTGTAAAGTGTGCTGTAGAAGCAGGAGCGGGCTGTGCACTCCCTTTGACAGTGATGGGTCATATCTTTACCTGCGCAAGGGCAAACCCTGTACCGTTGGCTTCTGTGACGGAGCAGTGAGTACACTGCTCGTCTATGTTTTGACCATTTATCAGACTGAATAATGTTTTCTATTCACTAGCGTGATGATTGCTGTGGTGGTGTTCATTCCAGGGTAAATGCATGAAGCACGTCCAAGATGTCATCGAACGTTTATGGGACTTCATTGACAAACTGGACATCAACACATTTGGTAAGAGATGATAACGGTGAATTTAGCTAGGACTTTTTCTGTATGTTTTGTAAATGCCAGTGGTGAGTGACTCTTTTCTGTCAATGTGCAGGGAAGTTCTTGGCTGACAACATAGTTGGATCAGTGGTGGTCTTCTCTCTCGTCTTCTGGATTCCCCTAAGCATACTGGTGCACTGTGTGGTGAGACTTATTTCACAGTCAATAGGTTTTTCTGAATTGATTTTTCTTAAAGGGATAGTCCACCCTGTCATCATTTACTTACACTCGTGTACTTCCAAACCTCTTTGACTCTCTTCTGTGCAACTGGTTTGAATTTTGACAGTCCCTAAAAGTATTATAAAAGTGGTCCACGAAACACTCAATATTTCATGTCTTCTAAAGCCAAGCGATAACTTTGTGTGAGGAATTAGTATGTTAGAATTATTTATACACTATTATAGTATTAATTAATATAGGTTAGGGTTGAATTAGCTTTTAATTTTAGATTATTAAATTTGAGTTTGTCATTTGAATATACTTATTTATACTTATATATACTTTTTTTTAAAGATATTTATATTTTTAAACAGTATGTTAGCAATATGTGTATATACTATTATAGTATTTATTAATATTTAAAATTTGCTTTTTTTATACTTTGTTTTCATTTCATTGTAAGTTTTGGTAATTTTGATATAAACTAGTTTCAGTTATTATAATTTTGTTATGTTACATTTTGTCATTTTTTGTTGTTTTTTTTGTTTGTGTCTATTTAGTTTTTATTTTTATTTCTGTTTTAGTCATTTTAAAATGTATTCATTTCAAATTTCATTTAAGTTTTCATCTGATATTTTTGTCTGATTTTTTTCAGCTCTATTTCAATCAACAAAAATACATTTTAGTTAGGACTGCAATAGAAATAAGCCAATGGCTTTGTGTTTTTTTTAATCCTCGACAGTTTTTACAGTGTATGGGATACTTGTTATTTTGTACAGTTTATAAACAAATTTCAGTTAAATTCAATTCAGCAATAACACTGTGAGGAACAAGCTGAAATTTGATGGTATTTTGCCATATTCTCATTTGTATTGCGGTCATATTCAGAAACTTCTGTTTCTGATAATACTTCCACAGAAGAAATTATGGGTGTAAATGATGACAGAATTGTCATTTTTGGCTAAATGATCCCTTTAAAGTCAAGACAGTACAGTGATCGTTTCTCTTTGCTCATTAATAGGACAAGAAACTGGATCAGCAATATGAGGAAAACTCCAAAACCATGATGTACCCAAGTGTAAGTCCTTCTGTCACAAAACTACAACTACAACTCCACCATGGCTCCTTTCTCTCGCAGCGGAGATCAGATTACTAACAAACTAAACCTGCATTAAAGTCATCCAGCACCCCAAAATAACATAATAACTTGCTCATCCAGTTAGCATGGCGTATTTTATCAGGGCTAGTATGGGCGAGCGTGGCTGCACATGTATGATCTGTGGCTTGTTTGCTCTGACCCTTGTGGAACTGCAGCAGATGGTGGTGGAGGTGTGTAGTAGAGCTCTCAACTCAGGTGAGTGAGCGTCATATGGCCCCTCACCGATGTACCCTGAGTGTGATGAGTCAGAGCGCGCTGGTTGTGACGTGTCAGATGGACTGACTGAGTTTAGTTCAGCTTGTCCTGTATGTCTCGTGCATTCAGTGTCCATGAGGATGTGTTGCAGGTTTCTGGTTCAAACGTGTTTTTGGATGCAGTTCAGTACTGGAGCGTTTTAAAAGCATGGCTTTGAAAATCTCTTGATACTGCATACGCTACGGGTGCCTGTCTCTTCATTTGATTTGGTTCAAGAGATGTGAATGGACTGTTACTGATATGGCAGATGCATATTTTTCTGCTTTTAACTCAAGTGTAGCATGCTGTTTATGTTTTGCATAGGGATGGGCATCAGTTTGTCTAGTTGTACTTGACAGATGAATCATAATATAAGAATACTATAATTGTGCTACTCTGTAATTAAAATTATGTATACATTTACGTTTCTTTATATATATATATATGTATGAATTATTATTTTTGTGTATTGTAATTGATTTATTCGTGATTTGTTCTAGTTTTATCTATACTGTATAACTATAATTGTGAATTAAAAATTGTGTAAAATTTATCAAAATGAGATTCTAGAGATGGTACAAAAGTTTTTAAAAATATATTTATATTGTTTATTTTTCTATATTTATATAGAAAAATATATATTTATATATATATATATATATATGTTTCATTTGTGAAGAATTTTCAGTAAAAGTGCTATTATAAAAATTATTTTATTTTTAAATAATGCAAAAAAAGCTGAATTAAAAAAATAAATCTAAGTTGTCCAAGTTTCAGTAAAAGTGCTATTATAAAAATATATATAATAATAATAATATTTTTTATTTATTTAAAGTAGACAACATAACAGAAGACCATAGAAAAACAAAATAAATATACCAAAACCA
Source organism: Sinocyclocheilus grahami (assembly GCF_001515645.1). Taxonomy (NCBI): domain Eukaryota; kingdom Metazoa; phylum Chordata; class Actinopteri; order Cypriniformes; family Cyprinidae; genus Sinocyclocheilus; species Sinocyclocheilus grahami. The sequence continues at coordinate 187,922 of NW_015506075.1, forward strand.
AAGACAAACATGCAATGTGTTGTGCAACAAAATAATTTTATTTTTAAATGCAAAAAATTCTAAATTTGTTAAAGTTTTCATCCATCAGTAGTTGGTTTACGTACATAAACATCATTCAGATGTCTTTGTATCGCATTTTTCTGTTAATTCAGTCACAGTTTTAAGATGCCATGTTAAAAATAGTTTAAAACCACTTTTTTTGTTCAATTTTGTTCTCGGAACCCTTTCTTTTTTGTTTCATTGTGTTCCGTTTAAATCAGTAGTTCTTAACCATCAGCAAACATCCAAGGGGGCCACGGGACAACTTAAAATTACTAAATAATATTTTTTTTTTAGAAATACTTAATTAAATTGCTACAAACAAAAGAAGTGTAAACTGAAATAATTAATTTTTCCCATTAATTATATTTATTGAAAAATATACATTTCAAAAATATCTTTTAAAATCACAAAATGAATGTTCATGTATCAACACTCCTGGTTTCTCTTAAGAAAAATCAAGCAGCGTTGTCAATTTCAGCAGTAATACCAAAAGAAATATCTTTGAGAACCACTGGTCTAAATGTTTTTGACAGGAAGAAAATAAAAATCTATGATACACAGTACTTTGATAATCAGTCATTGCGACAACTTAAAATTACTAAATAATATTTTTTTTTAGAAATACTTAATTAAATTGCTACAAACAAAAGAAGTGTAAACTGAAATAATTAATTTTTCCCATTAATTATATTTATTGAAAAATATACATTTCAAAAATATATTTTAAAATCACAAAATGAATGTTCATGTATCAACACTCCTGGTTTCTCTTAAGAAAAATCAAGCAGCGTTGTCAATTTCAGCAGTAATACCAAAAGAAATATCTTTGAGAACCACTGGTCTAAATGTTTTTGACAGGAAGAAAATAAAAATCTATGATACACAGTACTTTGATAATCAGTCATTGCTGTCACTTGCGAGTACTCATGCCCATCCCTATTTATGCAAGATGTTGTGAATACTACGATAAGTCTCCCTTACTTATTCCATCACAAATTCTGTCCTTAGAGTGCAGAGATGATGAGCGGTCTGGAATCGGCGCCCATCCACATTGTGAAGGCCTCTCATCCGCGACCTCAGCCCTCACTGGGCCCCACGGGCCCCGGCGTCTCACCGGCACAGGAGACGCTTGCCGGCCCAGACCCTGCCAACCTCTCCGCCGCACCCAAAGCGGATCCGCTGCGAATGGCCACAATCGAGGAGGACCCCAGCGGAGACTCCTCTCACCTGGAAGAGGAGGACGGCTTCCGTCAAAGCGGCACAGCTGCCAGGTCCTTCGAGGACCTCACCGGACAGGCAATGCCATCCCTCGGGGACAAGAGACGGCTGACGAGACAGGCGCGCATTGACAGTAAGGAGACGGAGTGCTGAAGACACTGGCATAAGTCAAAAATGACTTGAGCTGTGAGGATCAGGGTGCAATCAGGCTTCATTTTGTTCGTGCATTTAAAAGTGGATGTGATGTGTAAACTGCTGACACATTTCGGTTGGTTCTTAGAAATTTTGTAGCATTCCTTAATGCACAATTGTAGTTGTTAAAAATAGAGTGCTACTTACAAGCATGTCAGAAACTGCCAAGAGAATTTACTTTGCATTTGGTCTATTCAAAAATTAAAGGAATAAATTCAATACAGCTTTGGACAGCATCTTTGGCTGTGAAATATGACTCGGCAGTTTCAGAAGCCAGCAGAAAGACAAAAGTCTACGAGTTTAAATTGATAGTTTATCCAAAAATTTTTACTTTTTACTTTTTTTTGGAAGTCAATGGGGATAAATATTCTTCTGGACCCCAGTGACATTTATTGTATGGACAGAAACAAACAAAAACATTGTTCATAATATCTTCTTTTTATGTTCCACTGGGGAAAGTAAGTAATACAGGTTTGAAAAACACATGGTTGTGTAAATCAGTAGTTCCCAACCCTGGTCCTGGAGGCACCCCAGCACTGCACATTTTGCATGTCTCCTTTCTATGACACCAATTTCAGGTCTTGGAGTCTCTACTAATGAGCTGATGACCTGAATCAGGTGTGTTTGATTAAGGAGACATGCAAAACATGCAGTGTTGGGGTGCCTCCAGGACCAGGGTTGGGAACCACTGGTGTAAATGATGACAGAAGTTTCATTTTAGCGAGAACCGTTCCTTTAATCATTTTACATTTGCCCTATATGTCTGTTGTTACTGTTTAGGCATTTTGTGTTGTTTTTATAAACCGAAGTACAAATCAAAATAATGTTTTGTGGTAATTGACAATCACAGGTGCTGTCCTTAGATCTTAAAGGGACAGTTCACCTTAATATGAAAATGATGCTATCATTTACTCGCCCTCAACTCGCCCTTCCAAACCCAAAAATCACAAATGAAGATATTTTTAATAAAACCTGAGAGATTTCTGTCCGTCATTAAAAATGAATTCTTCCCAAACTTTTGCACTTTAAAATGTTCATAAAGACATTGTAAATCTATACGAGTCAAGCAGTTCAATCCAGGTCTTCTGAAGAAATACAATCACTTTATATTTGCTTTCCATTTACCATAAATGATGAGCTATTCATAGTTTGTGTGTTGGTCAATGTATAGATGAGAATCAAATCTAGCATTACATCTGTGATGATTACAATTTCTTTATGATCTTTTTGCAGTATGAAAGTTTTGGGAGAATGGATTTTTGATTGGAGAGAATGCAAGTTTCGAAAAAGTCTTGTGGGTTTGGAACGACAAGTGGGTGAGATTTGGTAAACTATCCCTTTAACTTGTATTTAATATTATTTTAATACATCCAGTAGTGCAAATTTTTGTATTTTTATTCATGTATACCTCATTAAGAACATGAGCATCAGGACTAATGCATGACTATACTTTTAATGTTACACTGGTCGACTTGCTGAGAAGATCCAAGCAATGCATGTCCTATGCCATATGTTTATGAATTAAATGTCATATGTGTTTGGAAACTGTAAGATGAGATGCAATTTATAATGAGTTTTATTTGACCTCATAAGCCTTAAGGCTTAAAGATAGAAATTGCTCATCATTTTTTGCATCAAGGTTTGTTCAGTTTAATTTGTACTACTATATACTATAGCATCTCATGTCATTTTAATATAGCAGTATGAATATGTGAAACACTGATTACAGAGCCGAGGGATGTGCATATTTCATAGATTTTCTCTTTTTGCCACTAAAACGGTTGTATAGATAGATGACCAAAATGAATCGATATAGTATTCCCCCACTGTGAAATATCTGACTTTAACTATTACAGTCAAATTTTAAGATCTTGTAAAGTTTTAACGTGCCGTAACTCAAATGACTAAATATATATTTTGTATTGTTTCTTACTTTCCTGTATATCAAATCAGAAGTAATTAAAACATCTCACTTGGATGTAGACAGCTGTATCATTCAGTGTGTGTGTTTTTGATGTTTGGTTATGTCACATTTATTTTACATGTATTCTTGGAGTTTGAAGCCACATGAATAAACGGTCTCTACACTAGTGCTGTCAAACGATTAATCGCATCCAAAATAAAAGTTTTTGTTTGCATAATATATGTGTGTGTGTGTACTGTGTATATTTATTATGTATATATAAATACACACATACAGAATATATCTTGAAAATATTTACATGCATATACATTTATATTCTTATATTTTATATAAATCTATTTAATATATAAACAACATTTTTCTTAAATATATACATGCATGTATTTGTATTTATATATACATAATAAATATACACAGTACACACACATTATGTAAAGAAACACTTTTCTTTTGGATGCGATTAATCGTTTGACAGCACTACTCTGCACTGAAGTGTTTGATTATTTTATGACCCTGAAAGAAAATACATTTGATATTGCCAGAAGATCTAAAAATGAAAGCCATTATTGTCCCTACTAAAAAGCTTAGTGCGTATAAGAAGCTCAATAAATCAATTGGCCTCACCAAAACATTAATTGTTCAGAAATCTAAATATATTTTTGCCAGAACATTAAACATTATCTGTGACATCTGTGCTTTAACTTGAGTAACTCAAAACACCTCCTGTTTTCAAGTCAAGTCGTGACTGGTGGAAGGTCCTTACACAATTTATGACGATAAGCATATCCAAAAATGTCCAAATATAAACCACAGGAACTGAATGGTGTTTTGCACGCTGTGCATCATTTGACCCGTGTATTAATCACACAGTAGGCTGCTCTCAGGGCATTTTGGGTCCACATCCCCCCAGTAAGGCAGAATGAAGGGCAAATCAGTCACTCGCCTCTCAAGAAGTGTCCATAAATGCTCTGCCACAAACTGATTGCCTTTATCAGAGAGATGAAGTCCGTCCGAAAGATACACTGAGAAATCCTGAGGGGAAAAACTATTTGTTTGTATTCTAGTTCTGATTTTTATATGTTAATTCACTATATTTATGGTTTTGCCAGCATGCGTGTTACCTGTCCGTCTTTTTGCATGAGCGTCCAGAGATCCAGAACATCCACACCAGACTGTCCAGCAGCCTGAACGCAGGCCTGCGCATACTGACCAGCCACAGAGTTCAGCCGATTCAAAGCTGAACCTGATAAAAAAAAAAAGAGCATTTAAACAAACCGAAAACCATATTCATTATGTGTGTGTGTGTGTGTGTGTGTGTGAGAGAGAGAGGGATAGAGAGACTGAGGCTATCGTTGTAACTAAATACTTAAGTTCTGCTAGCTCCACACACTATATACTGCCAAGTCATTTTTAAAAATAGTATGTGAAACCGCATGCAATATGCAGCAATACATGTTTCATATAGTTTGCTACACTGCTGTCACATGACACTGTCAAGTTGCACGCTTAATGAAGTGATCTGGTTATAATTTGCAAGTCGATTTTAATCCAAGATTTGAGAAAAATGTATTAACAGCAGATGTCGTTTATAAAGAATTGTTTTATATAGTATACTTTTCCATTCCTTTAAAAGATTTGTTGTTTATAGTGTAACTAATGTTTGTTAATGTTTCGTTTTATTTACTGGTATTTTACATAATTTCTTCATGTAATAATTAAAATGTGTCTTACACAACAATGCAACTTATCTGTGTATGCCTGTGTTCTCTCTCTCTCTCTCAACAATGAAGTTCCAATGAAAATGCAGTACTGTATCCCTCAATGCAAGGCTCTCAAATGAAGAATCCAGCATGATTACCATCTTTGATCTATACTGTTCAACATAAAATTCAAAATAAACTTTATTATTTTAATTATGTCAAGAGGTCATATGATGGCAGTATAGAATACTACCGTGTACAACATTGCATACTATTTTCTAACACTACACTACTTCTAAATTCAGGAGAGGAGGTACCGTGTCACCTTTTAGCAAGCACTCTTTCTCCCAGGCGGCTTCTTGAAGTGGTGGTGGTGTGATGAAGATGATCTTGTCATTGGACACTCCTACAGACAGCAGATATTTGACAATATCTTTTAAATTGTCCGTGAACTCCTGGAGAGGCACGTGCTGCGCGGGGTTCTTGTCTGGAAAGAAACGTTTGTAAGTGTCTCATAGACAGGCTAGTATCGCTGCCGCTGATGTTTAGATCTTGAAATGACACGTGAAATGTTCTTACCTTCCAATGCACAATCATTAGCGCCGAAGAAGACGGTCACAGCCGCAAGAGGAGCATCAGAAATGGGCACGATGCGAGGAAGCACAATCTTAGCCCACCTTGTGTTGTAACCCGACAAGCCTCTGTTTACCACGTCGCATTTTCTAATAAATGAAAGGAATGATCAAATCATCCGCCACAGCGGTATGAACGCAATAATACATCCGTGCTGTCATCAAATCTGTACCTGGCGAGTTTATGAGAGATCTCGGATCCCCATCCGTTCGCTTGAAACGCAAACTGAAACAAAAACACGGCGTGTCAGAGTAAAGAACAAAACCCTAAGTGCCCTGTGTCCCCAAATTGTTACCTGTGTTATTGAGTCGCCGAAGAGAATGATTTGGGGCCATATAACTTTCTTTAGTGTCGACATAGTAACAGCAACACCTGACGACTTCAAGTCTACTAGGAGGCAGCAATGTGAGGCGCTTCGTTTCTAAACGACTCAGAGTTTGAATCTTTGAATCTTTGAATCGTTCACTTCTACGCACTGAACGCTTTCCTGTCTTCAAAGACTACAGCGCGCGCCGATAGCTGGCTTGAGAACACGCCCACTTTACTATTCATTAAATAAATAAACCGTGCATATAGCTAACGAAGGTGTCATTCCATCTGTTGTAAACATAACCACTTACTAATTATTAAATAAATAAACCGTGTATAGTTTACTAAGGTGTCATTCCGTCTATTCTAAAAATAACCATTTACTATTTAATAAATAAATAAATAAACTGTTATTCAGTCCATTCTAAACATGGCAATTTACTATTATAAATAAACAAATAATTGATTATTAACTAAGGGGCCGGGGCCCATAACCAGGGGACCTCAGCAAACCTCCAATGACTTAAAGTGAATAAAAGAAGACAGAACACGCATTTAAAGGATGCCAAAAACAATTAAAAATCAAGATATTTCTTATGTTACCCCTCAAAAAGTCTTGGGAAAATGTAATGTCAATGAATAAAATCTTATAATAATAATATCATGAATATACATGTTTCTAGTTATGCCAAGCAAGTTATGCCAATGGCAATAACAAATACATGTAAGCTGTATACACACAATTCTAGTTCTTTATTAAATTGCGAGAGGATCTGTTTAGAATGGACTCCGTTCTAAGCTACTTGAGATTTAATAAATGAGTAAATAAATACTAGATTATGTAGAGCTTACAGTTAGTAAGCTAATATCAGTTCTAAACATAGCCACGTCTGCTATTTTAAAATATTAGGTAACGTTAATATACTATGCAGTATTCAAGTTGTTAATCCAATGTAAACACAGCCATTTACGATCGTGCGTCCCCTTTAAGAAGTGCTGGGTGGAGCCGTACAGGAAGTGAAGTGTCAACGACAGAGAGAGCCGCCGACCGCTGCTTTGATGAACCTACCTATTAATAATCATTACAGCCGTACACTGCTGCATAAGTGAGCTCAAAATAAAGGTATGCCCAGTGTGCTTGTTTTCCAAGTTCAAGTTCTCCTTATTTAATTGTAGAGATGCCAATAAACGACCAAATAAGAGCCCTTTGCGCTCGCATTAGTCAAGTTGGACGTGGGGTGCTGCTGAGTGTTTGTCCTAGCAACGGGTTTCCGTTACTTTCCGCGGGGTTTTTATTAACAATGGGCTCGCGGTGAGCTCGCGCCTAGAAGAAGTCATAAAGCGATTCTTAGAAAGTTACTCTAAAGTGTTATGGGGCGTGGGCTCGTGGAGTGCCCTGAACCCCAGAACACGTCCGTGCTGCTTCTCATTCGCTAAAAGGCAGGGGTTTTCTTTACGTAATATGTGTATTATATCTGAAGAAATACTACATAAGGAAGCTTGTTAGTTGTGCATTACGCTGAGACAGCTCTCAGTTTTCACTCATGAGCACATCGTTTTTTGGTTAATAATTAATATTGTTTACACATTTTTTAACTGTTAAGAATTTTAAAAAGTGACTTAATGAATGATGTGATGTATTACGATAGTATTTTATAATGAAGGAATAATAGTAATTTTAGCCGGAAAATATAATACATAATACTATATATAAATAAATTATATAATTGTAAATTAATTAGCTTTTATTATGTTTGTAGAATATTTTATTTATTTTACAATATCTCAAAGTCTGATTTCTATGGAAGCGGTTTCTGTCACGGGTTAAAATAAATAAGTAAAAAAAAAAAAAAGGTCAGAATTGTGAGGTATTTATTCAAACTGGCATTTCTGGCGGAAAAGTTTTTGAGGAATTCTGATTCCTCAAAAATCAGGATTCAGAGTTTACGCCACATCTCTTAATTCTGTGTTTATATCTTGAAACGTTGACCTTTTTTTTCTTAGAGTTCTGTGTTGACATCTCACAATTCCCACAGAATAAAAAAATCGCCACAGAATAAAAAAAACAAAAAAGATAATTGTAACTTTTGTCTCACGGTTCACACTTTTCTTCACTGAATTGCGATTTTATATTTTGAGTTTATGCTGTATGTTGCAATTGAGATTTTATAGCTCACAATTCAGACTTCTTTTTTTTCAACACTTTCAAGAAAAAAAGAAAGAATTGTGAGACATAAAATCAGAATTGCAAAAATAAACGTCAGAATTGTGAGATACGGTTACCGTTTTTGGAATTTTCTGTTTATTTATTTTTTATGGAATCTATCTTCCATAGGTTCCTAGTATCAAATAATGAGAATTATTTCCTGAGAATGGGTCAAAAATTATTTTTTTGAGTTCAAGGCCTGGAAGAACTTTATTTTTTTTCTTCATATTTATTTCTATGTTTGTTCTTTTCTCAAATATATAATTGGCTAGCATATTGTACTTTCTCTTTAGTGTTATTAGTGTCAATTGTACACTGTTAAGCATACGTTCTTTCACAAATTAGTACCTGCCATTCAAATGGAAATCTACCAAAGGAAAAAAAACAAACCATTGGTCAAACAGCGTATGAACCTTGAAATAATCATGTTATTTAAATGTTTGTTCTTTGATTAAAATCCATCTTTACAGGAAACTATGGGTTTCTAAGATGATTTTGAGGAATTGAAATAGTACTAATGCTGCTAAATCTCCTCAGACTCTGTTGCCGTCTGCTGGTAAGCTGGAGACCCTCGGCACTGGCGTCATGGTGAAGGATGTTTCGAAAGGTCAAGAAGCGCCACAGCAGCAGCAGCTCCCAGAGCAGTGAGGTCAGCACTAAAAGCAAGGTTGGTTTACCAGCAGTCATTAAGTACATACATCATAAACAAATATTGGCTGAATTTCCATTTGCACATCAAACAGAATATATTATGTTGTTATTGGATTTCAGCCATTCTGTCTGCTGAGTTCTGTTATCCACAAAGGTCCTGATAAACTCTAATCTCCCTTTATCCAGTCAGTAGATTCCAGTTTGGGAGGCCTGTCTAGGTCAAGCACAGTCGCCAGTCTTGATACGGACTCCACCAAGAGCTCAAGTTAGTCCTCACTGAAACATCTAGAGCAGGGGTGCCCAACCCTGCTCCTGGCGATCGACTGCCCTGCAAAGTTTAGCTCCAACTCTAATCAAAGACACCTGCCTTTAATTTTTAAGTGATCCTGAAGACCCTAATTAGTTGCTTCAGGTGTGTTTGATTAGGGTTGGAGCTGAACTTTGCAGGACAGTCGCTCGCCAGGAGCAGGGTTGGGCACCCCTGATCTAGAGACTCATGTGTGTACATTTGTGACCCGGACTAGTTCCTGACCTTGTTGAACCCTCAGGTAACGCCGTGTCTGACACCTGTGCTGAGTTCAGAGTCAAGTATGTGGGAGCCATCGAGAAGCTGCAGTTTGAGATGAGCAAAACCCTGCAGGAGCCTCTAGACCTGATCAACTACATCGATGAGGCTCAGGTAAGGATCTACAAAAGGAGACGATTAGATGTGTTAAAGGAATACTCTTAAAGGACTAGTTCACCCAAAAAATGGAAATTTGTTGAAAATTTACTCGCCCTCAGGCCATCCAAGATTTAGGTGAGTTTGTTTCTTCATCGAAACAGATTTGGAGAAATTTAGCATTACATCACTTGCTCACCAGTGGATCCTCTGCAGTGAATGGATGCCGTCAGAATGAGAGTCCAAACCACTGATTAAAAACATCACCGTACTTCACATGACTCGAGTCCATTAAGTAACATCTTGTGAAGTGAAACGCTGCATGTTTTTAAGAAACAAATCCATCAAAATCCAGCTAAAATATGAGTCCATTATCCCTAAAATTGTATTCTCCAGTGAAGAGGTCATTCCGTCTTAATCAGGAGAGAAATATGCACAAAAACAGCCCAAAACAATTCTAAACAAATATGTCAGCGCATTTTGATGTGAGAGGACAACATATAATGGACTTTTTTCACTGGAGGAAGCAGGCTTCTTATGGATCATGCAATCATAATTTAGCCAGAAGTGAAAGTTTAAAATGAAAACTTCTTGATGAATTTGTTTCTTACAAACATGCAGCTTTTCGCTTCACAAGATGTTAATTGGTGGACTGGAGTCATGTGGATTACTTGTGGATTATTGTGATGTTTTTATCAGCTGTTTGGACTCTCATTCTGACGGCACCCATTCACTGCAGAGGATCTCCTTCAAATGTCTCCTCTTCATGTTTGATAGTCATGTTTAGTGAATGAGCTTTTTTATTTTGTATTTGTTTAATCTAGCAAACTTTGTATCATGTGACCACTTTACTTTTGTAGAAGCCATAATTCTTATGATTTTAGGTTGATGTTGAAATATGTTTTGGATGAGTACTTGATGTTATCTCCTGGCCTAGAGGAGAGGTACAAAGTGCCACCACTGATTATAAAGCAGAAATGAAATGGTTATCATAATATTATGCATTGAGTCTGAAGCTGTTTAGAAACTTTGATTATATCTCATGCATTCACTTTTAAGCAAGATGGACAACTGCCGTTTGTGCCTGGAGATGAGGAGATGATTCTGGGAGTGTCTAAGTATGGAGTTAAAGTGGCCTCATTGGACCAGTGTGTGAGTTCATTCACCTGACCCAGTGTCAACTTTTAGTGTTCGTATGAGAGATTTGGCTCTTTTTTTTAATACATCAAATATAGGAGCATATGAAAGCATTTAGATTCATAATCGCAACATAATAATAATTCTGTGGAACTGAAACAGAACATTACCCACTCGTCATTTCACAGTGCTGTAGACTGAAATAATGGCATGGCTGTGTTTCTCTCTGTATCTGATTTGCTATTGATTCTCTGTCTTCTCAGGATGTGCTTCACCGTCACCCGCTCTACCTGATTGTACGTATGCTTTGCTATGATGATGGTCTGGGTGCTGGAAAAAACCTGCTTGCGCTGAAGACCACGGATGCGGAGCAGCAGGAGTGCAGCATCTGGGTGTATCAGTGTAGCAGTGCGGTAAGACCTCAAGACAGGAAGTGTCAAGTATGATAGGCCTAGATCTGGACAGTGTAGCAAAAAAAAAGTATTCAGTATTTGTGTATTTGCTCTGAAATGGGTTACAAAGTAAATATATATATGTATATACATTTTTTATTTATTTTTTTAAATAGAGGAACCATTATTTAGACCAAAAGGCTATTGTAACCAATTTTATGTAAAAGGATTAGGGCAAAAATCTAAAAGTAAAAAAAGTAGTTGCACTTTTTTAATCAAATTAACAAAGATTACTGATGTTAATATTCATCTATATAAAACTTTTTATATTTATATACAATGACAATGCATTATTGACATGTATTTTACTCATTTATTTTGAATACATTTATTTGAACTGAGTGATGAGTTGAAACTGACTATTTTACATATGTATTACATATCAATATAAATGATATACAGTATGTTTATACTATAAACATACCATATTATACAGTCCACTACCGTTCAAATGTTTGGGTTTGGTAAGCTTGTTTTTTGTTTGTGAAAGAATTTTTCATGCTCACTAAGGCAGCATTTATTTTCTCAAAAATACAATAAACAGTAATATTGCGAAATATTACATGTTTCAAATGTATCGTTAAAGACTGGAGTAATGATGCTGAAAATTCAGCTTTGCCATCAATGTCACATGATCCTTCAGAAATCATTTTAATATGCTGATTTGCTCAAGAAACATTTCTTCTTATAAAAAACAAAGACAAGAACAACATTGTAATTTTTGTGCTAAACTGCAAGTACCCAGAACCCATGTGTTGGGACTAAAACAACATATGGGTAAAAATGTTATTCACTCAATATCTTCCTCTTTGACCACAAATCTTATTCAAATTTGCATTTGAATTTAATGTGACAGGTTGTGCCAAGTCTGACATTATTTATCAAGTTTGGTTCTCATAAAACTGGCTTGGCACGTCTTGACACAGCATATTTAAACTGAATGAGATATGAGAACCACAGGTGATGATTTTCAGTGAATAACAATTCAATAATTAATAGTTGTAAATGTAAATTCTGTCATTTACTCTCTCTCATTCCAAACCAGTATGACTTTGTGAAACAAAATGTGTTCATTATTATTATTATTATTATTATTATTGTTGTTGTTGAAAATTAGTTTTAAATGAGTTTTATCTTTGTCATTTTTACTTGCTTAGACGACAACTTAAAGTGATAGTTCACCCAAAAATTTAATTCTGTGAGGACTTACCCTCATGTTGATCCAGATCCATACACGTTGTCCATACACAATTAGACCGCTTTAGTTTTCAAAAGAAAGTCAAACGAGTTTGGAAGTGTGTGTGTGTGTGTGTGTGTGTGTGTGAGAGAGAGAACTATCCCTTATATAGAATTTCATGACAGCCAGCACAAAGCACTCTTGTGTCTGTCCGTTTTTCTGTCTCTCTCATCCACACAGTGCACTTGAGATATTTCCCATGTGTGAGCGATGGGAGGCCTATTTATACACTCAGCACTGAGGCAGGTAGTGTGAAATGGGGACATTGGAGCGCCCCCTCCGAGGGCAGACGGCTCTCGTAGCATATTCCTGGTTTAGCACCATTGACGAAGCTCTTTTCCAACCGAGTCCTCAAAAGTCAGTGATTCTCTGATTATCCTTCTGTCTTTCCTTGCCAATCATGGAATGTGGGCAAATAAGACCATATTCACAGATCTGTGTACTTCAAAAACAACTGTACACTGTAGAACCGTCTATCTAAAAGGAATAAGGATGTGAATGATTTCAGAGTAAAACGTTCATTTTGGTGACATTTGTCATTAGAATTGTGGTGATGATAAATGAAGTTAAAAGTGCATTTATTGCCTGTCATTCTGAATCATATCTGGTCCACAAACCAAAAACACAAAGCCTAGAAAGCTGTTATATTCCAGCATTGCTCGAGCCAGGGATTTTGGAAGCTCAGTGAAGACACAAGCCTCACGATTAAGGGGACGATGATGATGATGATGATGATGATGGTCAGTGAGGCCACACAGAAGCAGAGAAGTGCCGTCATCGGCCCAACTCCGTGTCTATGATCGCTGAGCTTCAGTCCATGATGAACTGCACGAATGTGACAGGAAACGCTCCTCTTCTCATTGGCTCTCCCTCAATGTGGCCCAGCTACAAAACAATCAGGAGAAAGTATGTTAGAAATATTCCTAAAACTGTCAGCGCCGATAGCCGTTGTACAACGAGTGTCCCGAGTTCGAAACCCAACTCAACCCCACCCCCCCTCTCTCTCCCACTTTACTTAATAACGGCAAAAATAAAATCTTTAAAAAAACATTTTCCTCAATTTGCATATAGTGGTGTGAAAACATGCACTGAATTTAACTGAATTAAACACATTTACCATCTCTATTCAATTTCAATGCAATCTCTTATTCAAGCTAATCTTGTTGCTAAGCTAAAGGTATGTTTCTTAGTGGAAGCTTAGTCTCTGTAAAATAAAACTCAACTCAAATATATTTATCAACATTTGTCAAAAATATGAAATCAGGACCAGCGCCGATAGCCTTGTGGGCAAGCGTGCCATTGCGTTACGGCATCCTGAGTTCGAATCCCGGCTTGAGGACCTTTCATGATCCAGCTTGAGGACCCCCTCTCTCTCTCCCACTTCGTTTCCTGTCATCCCTACACTGTCCTATCATAATTAAGGCAAAAAAAAAAAACAACAGTATTCTTAACAACTGTCAAAAAACAGAAATGGAAATGCAGCTTGAACCCACTGAAGTATGTAAATAGCACAGAAGTCACACAGGAACACAGAGATTTGGGGATTTGGCTGTACCGCCGATGAGCCTCTGTGGAGAATGAATGACTAAACACGGCCAGTGGAAATGAAGGCAATTTGGTTGGAAAACAAGCAGCTGGTCTGTAGTCAGCCAGAGACACTGAACCCTCAACTGAGTTTACTCATTAACAACCAGCCAGTCACAAGAAGGGCAATATGGTCAACTAACTTTTCCTCTCTGGTTTCCTCGCTCTTAAAGGGTTAGTTCACCCAAAAATGAAAATTAGCCTGTGTTTTACTCACCCTCAAAGCATCCTAGGTGTATGTGACTTTCTTCTTTCAGACGAATTCAATCGGAATTATATTAAAGGGGTCCTATTATGCTCTTTTACAAAGTCATGATTTTGTTTTGGGGGTGTACTAGAACTCTCATACTCTCATACTAGGTTGTTCGAAAAACACAATATTTTTCACATATTTTACATTATTACAACACCTCTCTCCCCAGTCTGGCATGAACGGCTCCAAGAGTTTCAAAATCAAATGAAGGCCCACCGTCTGAAATACGAAGTGTGCTGTGATTGGTTAGCTGGGCCAGTGTGTGTTGTGATTGGCAGCACTCGGCACCTGGTCGGGAAATGTCATGCCCCTTACCATAGCCGCCTGCCAGCTTCAGTGTAAATACTGCATCAAAATCAAATCAATTTCAGCGCGATTTAAACCCGGATGATTGTAGGCACTCTTCAGTTCGTTTGTCTTGGGAAAGCTAGCGTGTCTCCGACATAGTGATAACACTCGTTGCCTTCTCTAGTGCAGCTCAAC
>NW_015506075.1:202645-225530 GCF_001515645.1 Sinocyclocheilus grahami
GGTCCTATTATGCTCTTTTACAAAGTCTTGATTTTGTTTTGGGGGTGTACTAGAACAGGCTCTCATACTAGGTTGTTCGAAAAACACATTATTTTTCACATGTTTTACATTATTACAACACCTCTCTCCCCAGTCTGGCATGAACGGCTCGAAGAGTTCCAAAATCAAATGAAGGCCCACCGTCTGAAATACGAAGTGTGCTGTGATTGGTTAGCTGGGCCAGTGTGTGTTGTGATTGGCAGCACTCGGCACCTGGTCGGGAAATGTCATGCCCCTTACCATAGCCGCCTGCCAGCTTCAGTGTAAATACTGCATCAAAATCAAATAAATTTCAGCGCGATTTAAACCCGGATGATTGTAGCCACTCTTAAGTTCGTCTGCCTTGGGAAAGCTAGCGTGTCTCCGACATAGTGATAACACTCGTTGCCTTCTCTAGTGCAGCTTAACCAGGTCTCATCCCATTCGTCGATATTTGTGATATCACAAATCCCAGAAAATATGCGTTGTAGTCCAAACGAGTTGTTCGTTGTAGTTTTTGAAAAGTGATTTCTGTTGAATAAAATATCTCCTTTTGATTTGGACTTTGAGCTTTGTAACTTTGCACATCTTTTTTATGCTCAAACAGCAACATTACAGACTAACTAAAGTTGAAAAAGTGAAAAAGCATAATAGGACCCCTTTAAAAATGGTCCTGGACCCTCCAAGCCTTTCAATGGGGGTAAGCGGGTGTTGGTTGTCAACAGTTCAGAAGACGTGAAATAAAGCACGCGCATCCGTAATAAAACGTCCCTCACATGGCTCCGGGGGGTGAATAAAGGCCTCCTGTAGCGAATCCATGCATTTTTGTAAGATAAATATCCATATTTCAAATGTAATAAACACTTTTTTCTCACTTCCGCTGACTGTGGTACACGGAAGACGTTCAGACGTAAGACGTATGCGTCGTGCACGCGCCTCTGCTAAAGTAAGGAAACTTTGTCTCCTTTTTAACAAATCCTTGTTTTGTGCTTTTAATTTGTGACCACCATTTTGTTTTGTTTTGTCTCCGCGTTCGTCACTAATCACGTAATGTCGACGTTTTACGTCATCTGTCTGAACGGCTTCCGCATACCACAGTCAGCCGAAAAAAGTGTTTATTAAGTTTGAAATATGGATATTTATCTTACAAAAATGCATGGATTCGCTACAGGAGGACTTTATTCACCCCCCGGAGCCATGTGAAGGACGTTTTATTAAGGATGTGCACGCTTTATTTCACGTCTTCTGAACTGTTGACAACCAACACCCGCTTACCCCCATTGAAAGGCTTGGACTGATAGCCACATTTAGTTTTTTTAAATATGTATATTTTTATTATTTGTAACAAAAATATTCAGCCTTTGTTTTGTTTTGTCTGTGTTGTTTTTAAATGCTGAGAACATGTATGTTTTATTTTGGTGCTTGTTTTCCAATAAGAAAACCCAATCAAGTATAAACATTAATACAAATATGATCATCATCATAATTATATTATTATTCATTTTTATATTTTATGAAATCCGATTTCTTTTATAGGGAAACTGTCATTCCTATATTTCTTGATATCTACAGTTTTCCCCATTTTTAAAAATTAAAGATACTACTGATATTATTGTCGGCTTTAATCATTTTTATACAGTTGATTAATAGCTGAATAAATATCATAGCACTGAGCATAACTAGAATAATTTACATTCACTGTAGTAATAATAATAATAAAACATTTAAAATATACTGATATTAAATATGCTTGTTGTTGGCTTTTTTAACATCTCATATTATTTCAAAGTTTTTGATCCTGAATTAAGAAAACAAAAATTGTTTTGATCATCTACTGATCTGTAATCCCTTAACAGACCTGAAATGAATGAATGACAGCGTATGACAGTACAATGAATGAAAGAGTGAACTCCTCTTGAATTTGTTTATTGGGGGTGGGGATCAGGCATGGGTCACTAACAGCTTTTCAGCAGTCCAGAATTTCTGAAGCCTGGCACCTGCTATTGGTTCATGAATATTAATATTAACATGAATGGACAGTTAAGTATGGTCAATTCGCAAAAGACAAAAATGTAATTAATGTCATGAGATTACAAAAAGCTGATCCAGGATCAATCAAAGAACAATCCGGCCTTAATCTAAATCCACATGAAACAGAATCACTGGCCTGGAGCAAAGCTTCACCCACTCATTCATGTACAGCTAACTCACGGGAAGTGGACGTGCCCCGTAAGGGGGGCGCCGGAGGATGCATGTTAGGGGGGTCAGAGGAAGATCGCTGCCTGCCGGTCAGGTCTAGGGAGCCAGGTTTCCAACCGGGAGATCCCTGAGCCATTCCAGCAAGACCAGACGGCTGAACTGTGGGAAGGAGAGCAGAAGAGTGACTGCATGTCAGATTCAAAGAGAGCGACTTCAGGACAGTGCTTTTGTTTACTAGATGACGAGAAAGCTCTGCTAGGTCTCTTTTTCTGGACCCTGGAGCTGCTCCAGACCAGCAGAGCTCCATTATGCACCTAATTTCATTAGTGTCTTAAGAATACAGCTCATTGTGAAGTCTGAGCTTTGAGAGCAAAGATCTATGGGGCTCTGTTCAAGTCCCAAAAGAGAGAAAAACATCTTGTTCTAACACAGAAATCAGGTTCAACTCTGACAGACAAAGTCTCTTGTTCACTGGCATCTCGCTTGTGTCATCTTAACAGACCTGTAAGGCCTTATAAACAGTCCTGAGAGCGTGTGCACGTGACACCTGCTGTCCAGAGACTCTGGGAGCGCTCGTATAGGTCAGCATCTTCACACGGCCGTTGCCATGGAGCTCTGCAGTGGAACTGTGTGAGGGTGAGGATTCAAGAGCAGGTCAAATTAGATTTCTGCCATTTTCAGACCTGACATCTGTGAGGCTAAAAATACAGCAGCATATTGTGGCCTGAATGATAATCATACAGGGTCAAACAGCCTTATTGACTTTATGCATTTATGTATGCTTGACTTACTGTAGCATTTGATTAGCTTTTTAACAAGCAACACTTAATAACAATTTTCATAACATCAAATAATAGAAATATTTTTGAAGTAAATGAATGCAATAAAATAACTTATTTTTTTCTCTCTGTTCAAACCGATTGTATTAAAATAGTTAATTATTATTATTATAATTAATAATAATTAAAAAATAAATAATAATAATAACAACATATAAATAACAACAGTAATATTCATTATATAAATAATAATTATAAACTATTATTATTATTACTACTACTACATTAGGCAACACTGGACTTTTTATTCATATTTGAATTTTGTCTGGTAGTGTATATGATTACATGAACACTACATAGTTGATAAAATTACAACAGCTAAAATATTAATTCAATAATAATAATAATTTATAGTAGTAGTAATAGTAGTTAGTTAGGTAACACCTTTTTTTAAAGTGTCCTTGCATTGTTTAATTATGCTGTAACAAGGACACCTTACATTGTAACCATTCGTTTTATTAGTTATGGCTTTTATATTAATTAATAATGATATTCATTTTTATGTCATCCATTTGGTTACAGTTTTTGGATTTCTTTGTTTTATTTTTTGTATCTTTAATGTAATGGAGGAGGCTGGTCTATTTCTGCCCTCAGCCCTTAATCACTGTTTTTCCAGTTTCATCGTGAGCTGATTGCAATATAAAGTACCTAAATTTCGTGGGGGCAGAGGTGGAGCGGAGGTGGACAGAGCGACCGCTGAGTTGGTGTTGATGATGGTTCCATAGGTCTCGTTGTTGACCAGGTTGGGCACAAACCGCTGCTTGTCTTTGACTATGTCTCGTGCGTCTCGTGCCAGGCTGGCCGGACTGGGCTGAAGGGAATTACTGCCCGGAGTGTAGCAGCTGATGGGCCTCTCGTCCCGCCGGTGTGGACTGGACTATAGACACAATGCAAACACACTGAATACTCATATCAAACATTTGCAAAGATTTTGCAGGCCATACAAAAAAAAAAAAGACCGAGATGATTATAATGCAGTTTTTTTTGGTCGATTTAATATTTGGTCAGTCACAAAATCGCTGAATCTGCATTTTAAACCAATGAATCAGTTCAAATGGTCCAAATGAACAGACTGAAAACTATACATTTTGCGGTAGCACTTTATTTTACAGTCCTGTTCCTCATGTACATACTATGTATTTATTATAGTAATTACTAGTGCTGTCAAACGATTAGTCGCGATTAATCGCATCCAAAATAAGAGTTTTTGTTTACATAATATGTGTGTGTACTGTGTATATTTATTATGTATATATAAAGACACACACATACAGCATATATTTTCAAAATATTTACATGTATATTCATATAAATTATATCATATATATATATATTTAATATATAAACGTAACATATTTTTCTTAAATATATACATGCATGTGTGTGTATTTATATATACAGAATAAATATACACAGTACACACAAATATATTATGTAAACAAAAACTCTTATTTTGGATGCAATTAATCGTTTGACAGCACTAGTAATTACAATAACTAGGTACTAACCCTGAACCTACCCCTAAAATAAAGTGCAACCCATTTCGCTTTATATCTTTAAATATTTTTTGTTTTATTTTCATTTAAATTCTAAGTATAAATTAAATCCACATTCAAAAAAAAAAGAAAAAACAAAACAAAACAGGAATAGCAAAGTGGTTAAGTGAACTGATTCAAAACTGATTTGTTTACATTACTCAAAAATTGCTCTATATTACAATGTATTATTAGATTAGTGTATATAAATGAAAATAATAAAATAGAATACTTTCTTGTGTTCATTTACCCCAAAACATTTTTGAAAACATGCCTTAATTATTTTTAACTTGTTTTTTACTCTCTTTAATCTACCCTGCTACAATAACTGTTTAATTTAAAACGCTTTTAAATTAAATGCATCGTTACTATGTATTAAATATTACTAAATATCTACACACACTAAATGAAGCATAATCTATTAGTAAATATCTACATATGTTATTAAATATCTAAACAAACACACACACTTGTCACAAGGCATAATCTAATGCAACGTAGACATTTGATTCTCTGAAGTCTTTGAGTTCCTCCTCACCTTCTCATCCAGATCTTCATCACTCTCATCCAGGTCTTCATGCTGAAGTCTCCACTCGTACTCCACATGCACATGAGCGTTGAACTTCCCTGCAAGGGCCTGGTTCAGCTAACAGACCGACACAGATCATAAGCCAACACTTCTTAGCAGCTATCGCTCATATTAATCTACAAGGATATTGTATATATGATATGACAGCTCACCAGGTCCTCACACTGCAGGTGTTTGAGTCTCCTGGCGATGTCCAGCGGCGTCTCACCAGCCTCATTCGCTAAACACACACAGAAACACAAAACACATTGGTTTGATACATTTTATAAGCCTGGAAGTAGGGATGCACCGATACCGAGCTCCTGTACTCGTACTCGTTAAAATGCCCCGATACCAAACGCCGATACCACACAGCATGCGATAAGTGCCGTATTCAGAAAAAAAGAAACACCGACAACAGAACAACAGACAGCAGAATGGAGTTATTAGAGATTAAGGATGTCTACGATGTATATGTATGCAATGAATATACTGTTAAAATTCAGTATTAACGCCTGTATAGCTGATGTGTGCGAGCTGATAAACAAAGCACGCAGAGTGGCTGTCATAAAGGCTAAGGGTTGCCCGACTAAGTATTGATAGTTGTGTAAATATTGTCATAATAACAGCAGTCTGAAAAATTTTTGGTTGATTGTAATCCATTACATGCCTTTCTATCAAAGTTATCTAGCATTATCAAGCTGAATTTGTTCTGACACAGTTTAACTCTGAGTTCTTGTCATATTTTATTACCATTTTCGAAACTATAGCGAATAAACTGTGATAATGTGAGAAATGTTGAAGGTGTCTGAATAAATTTTGGTTTGACTGTATCTATTTGATAAATGAAGTTAACCAACTAACATTATACATACCCTTTTGGTTTCTGTACCCAATATTTAAAAAATGTACAAATGCAATAAAAATATCGGTATCGGCAAGTACAGAAAATAAAAGTATCGGTATCGGGCGAGTACTAGAAAAAGTGGTATCGGTGCATCCCTACCTGGAAGGATAAGAACGTCCTTCGCATCTTCACACCACATTCCGTATTCTTGGCTTCCTGTATTGGATTTGATTTTACAGACAAGACAAAGCCAAGTCTATCCAGACAGCTTGCTCACAATAGACGCTGGCAGGGATCTGAGAGAGGAGATTCCCTGGCACAGATTCCCCCTCCCACATACAACCACTAGGCCACATATGGCTCTGTTATCTTTACTTCCCATTGTTGGCGGACAGAATTACAAACCCTCTCCAATCACCAAACTAACTTCTCCCAGCAGTCAAAGTAAGAACATGGTGTGAGAACATCCACCAGACAAAACAAGGAGTCCTTAAAGGGACCCCGTCGAAACGTCACACCCAAACTTCCTGTTTCAACAGGGACTAAGTCAGGAGATTTCATTTCCTGCATACCGATGTCAATAGAGGCTTTTCCTCTCAGCAGCAGTTTGAGACACTCGCTGTTGTCCGTCAGGCAGCAGTAATGCAGCGCTGTGCTTCCTTTAGCCGTTTGCTTATCCAGGTTAAAACTGCGGGGAGAAACAAACACAATTTTGCCTATTTAGAAAACACTCAATCTCAAGTTTCCATTCTAGCCACAGCTCTGTAGCCTTCAAAACCAGCACTTTTAAATAGCTTTGGTCAAAAAAGCTGTTCAATCAGATTTAGCTGTGGGGGAGCATTGGTCAGCAAACAAGGGAAATAAACTTGGGAAAGGTGTTCTCGGCTGTCTGGGTCTTGCCTGTTCTGGGTGAGGAAGTCGATGATGTGAAGAGAGGTTCTGTCCACCAGTCTCACGGCCAGATGAAGGGCCGTCTCACCTTGTTCCTACCACAGCAAACCAAACAAGAAAGAAACAAACAAATAACATGACATGTTTAGACTGTTTTATTGTTTGGGTTTGTGCATAAGAGCTCCTCGTGTTTGAACAGATCATAATATTTTGGACATATCGTATGTGGATGAACCATGAGTACACAACACCACGTAACCTTTCACAGAAATGATGTCTGTTCAGTTTGATACAATGTCAGGTATTCATATGAAACTAAAATATTTATTACACTCAAAAGCACACACATTTTCTGCACAAAAAACACTAATAGTATGGTAACCAAATTTTTCTATGAAATATCACAGTAATGATTACAACTGTAAATTCATAATAAATAAATAAGGGATCGGATTCAAACAGTGTGTTATTTATTATTTTTAATACTTAAAGGGTCAGTTCACCCAAAAGTGAAAATTAGCCCACAAATTACTCACCCTCAAGTCATCCTAGGTGTAGGAAGCAGTTCCGGGATCATGACGTATGAGTTCAGCGTTGCACATGCGCCGGTGAGTCTCGTGAAAACCAACGTTTGTTTACAGGATCAAAGGATAAAGTTTCCTTACTTTAGCAAAGGAAAACGTCTCCTCTTGGCTTATATCAAAATCCTCTGACATTCTTCTTTACAAATCCTCGTTTTGTACTAATAAGTGACCGGTGTTTTGTTTTGATCTCTCCCCTGTGCTTCCGCGTTTGTCACCAACTCATACGTCATCCGTCCGGAGCTGCTTCTATGTACAATTGTTGGTGCAAGCTACATTAAAGTGATTATTACGTTTTGAATATGGATATTTTTCTTACAAAAATGCATCTATTCGCTACAGGAGGCCTTTGTTCACCCCCCGGAGCCATGTGAGGCACTTTTCTTTATGGATGGGCGCTTTTTATTTCACTTCTTTTGGACTGATGCATGCAACACCCGCTGAGTGCCACGAAACAGCTTGAAAGATCAAAGACCATTTTTAATATAACTCCGACTGGATTCGTCTGAAAGAATTTATGGTCTAATTTTCATTTTTGGGTGAACTAACCCTTTAATGGTTTACTTTGAATGTCAAAATAGAAACTAAACACACATTAAACTAAACAAAAGGATAAATATCTACTGTGATTTCAGGAGATCACATTAAAGTAGTTCTTTTAAATAATACAAAATATTTAAATTACTTTACTTGAACTTCATTTAAATGTGTGTGTATGTGTATAAAATAAATAATTAATAACTAAATAATGTAGAAATATTTGTACTTGAACTTCATTTCAAAGTAAAAATCTACATTTACCATACAACCACAGGAAAAATATATATCTTCTTTCCCTGTGGTTTATATATAAAGTTAATGTGGATTTAATTTTTTACTTTTAAGTGATGTTCAAATAAAAATTATTTAATTATTATAATTTAAAAAAACTTTTTAATTATTTATTTTTTACAAATATATTAATTATAAATATATTTTTATAAATATAATTATATAATACATGTTTTATTTATTTATGAAGTTCAAATAAAAATAAATAATTTATTATTGTGTTTTTAATAATAATAATTTATTATTATTATTTTATTTTAATTTTTTATTTGAACATCACTTAAAAGTATAAATTAAATCCACAACTGAATAACTCCTATCCAATCCAAGTTGAGATGGGAAAAACACTCACATGGCCATTGGCCAGAGGAATGGGCTCCATTAGGTCCACACCCTCAGCATAGACCTGGATGAGAGAGAAAATGTCCCGGGCCTTCACAGCGTCACAGAGCGTGTGCAGTTTGGACAGCGCATCTGGACACTTCTTACGAGCAAAGCGCTTCTCTGTGTATTTAGCCATGATGAAGTCTTTCCTCGCCTGCCTGTGCCATTACAGGGAATTAAATAAGTACAACGATACAATATACATTTGTATAATGATATAAGGTGATGACAAATCTTGGCTTACATGTCACTGGTCGGATTTGGTTTGATTACATCTTCTGCTGTCAGACAAGCTTCCATGATCTCATTAAACCCAGCATTCCCCACGTTCTTGGCCAGCTTAACACCACAACACAAACACAGACGCAAACACATGCATAAAATCAAGAGTGGTGCAAAACTAATTGCATTTTGCAACTCTAAAGTACCAACAAACAGATTTAACGCATTTATTTAGGGTCCATTTGATCTGTTTTGCTACTTCATAATATCTCAATCAGCCTAACAGTGTATCTTGGCTTTCAATCAGAGGCTTGCGTAAGCCTTTCTCACTGTGGCTAACAGTTCTGCAGTCTTATGTAATTGCTTTAATGATCCTAAATTGCTGGCCAAAAACGCTTTGGTCTGACATCATGCATGCTCCCAAAGAGCCCAAGTGATTTGAGCAAACCCCATAAAAATTTCAAGCATAAAGGCTGAACCAAAGGAATCCAGTGCAAACCAATTTGAGGCTTACAGCAGCAGTGCTGTGGAATCTGTGGAGATGCACTCCGTGAAATCAAAGATCAAACACTAACCAAGAGCTCTGAGGTGCTGAGAACATCTAGTGTTAGTGACTGGATTCTGGAGTAGTGAACGCCCAGCTCTCGGTGGATCCCTGAACACTCGATACACGTCAGGATGCCCAGGTTGGTGGAGAGCCACGTGGGGCCTGAGGGAGAATGAGAGAGAGAGAAAAAAAAATGCTTGAACAGCTTTAACAGATGCTGTCAATCAAGAACGTTTTATGATCAATTATGCAGATTGCTGGAGCTAGCAGTTAACACATATGCTCTAAAATCTTAATCGAGCTTGAAAAAGTTTCTTGATCTAAAAAATATTTTGGGAAGAAGTAAATCATTTTGAAAAAATACAGAATATAATAATAATAGTAATTGTATAATTATATTATAATTAATATTATAAGTACGTTACAATACTATTTTACAAATTCATTACATTATATAATTATTTCATTGACGTATTCATAATTATTTAATAATAATAATAATAATAATAAATGAACTAATTAAACTGAACTAATTAAATTATATAATAATAATAATTATTATAATGATTTTTTAATGCTATTATTGAATCATTATTGTATAACATATTTAAGTAATTCATTATCAATAATAATACATTACAGGTATTGTCACTATTGTGTATTACATTATTTTATTAAATTGTGTAATTATCCTTATTGTTCTAGTAATTATTTAACAACAACAACAATAATAATAATTGTATAATTATTATAATTATATTATAATTAACATTATAAGTATGTTACAATAATATTTTACAAATTCATTACATTATATAATTATTTCATTGATGTATTCATTATTATTTAATATAATAAGAATAACAACAACAACAACAACAATAATAATAATAAATGAACAAATTAAACTGAACAAATTCAATTATATAATAATAATAATAATTATTATTATTTATTAATGTTATTATTGTATCATTATTTTATAACATATTTAAGTAATTCATTATTAAAAATAATACATTACAATACTATTTTACAAATTCATTGAATTGTATTTCATTGATGTATCCATTATTATTATTAAATAATAATATAAGAAGAAACTGTTATAAAATTTCATTATATTAAATACATTAAATTCAATAATAATAATAATAATAATTATTATTATTATTATTACTACATTTATCAGTTTATTATTTTTATGTTTTATTATTTTATTATTATAATTGTAAAACATATTTAATAAATGTATTAATAATAATAATAATACCAAAGTTTTGGCATGCTGTTCAAATCTAAAAAATAGATTGGTTCACTCAGAGCAGAATCGGTATTTGATCGTTTTTGTTTCTGCGTTCCTCGTAGTAATCTTGTCAATCGACAAGTACCTGACTGGTCCAAACAGAGCAGCCTATGCAAATTCAATCCTTATAACAGAGTTCCTTTACTACCAGTTTCCACTTTGTTCTTCCTGTGAGCCAATTTAAAACAGACCCCCCTCCCCTCTTTCTTTCTCCACTTCCTCCTTCCTGTCGGTTTCCAGGTCACTCACCGGGAGCTCCGCAGTCACAGCAGACGTCATTACCCGCCATCCGCTTGACCTCACCGAGGATGGCCTTGGTCAGCTCCTGCACGATGTTGTTCTCGCCAACATGCTGGTCACCCTTAAAGGCGTTGTTGAGCGCCTCCTCCTTGCTGTTCTGCAGCACTGAGATCCATCTGAGAAGAGAAGAGACGCATAGAGATCATGAGGAGTAAGAAACAAAGAGCTGATTCTACTGATTCTGATTCTACTTACAGTAACAGCTTTTAGAGCATTGTAGGGAATCAAGGCTGGGGAAGATTCTTTGAATCTGTAGCGACTCAATTTAAAGTAGTTCAACTACAGTCTCAAACAGCAGTTCACTACACTAGAGGCAACTAGCAAAAAGTAGCTAACTATGTTCAAGTTAAGGGGGAACCATTTTTATCAATGATTAATGATTATCCACAACTAACGCAGTATTTATCTGTCACAAAAATAACCAGGATATTAATTAGAGGGACAGTTTCAACCTTAATATATAAATACAGATAATTTCATACAAAAAAATAAATAAATACAGAAGAATAAAAACTATTTATTTTACTACAAAAAAAAAGACGTGATGTGCTTTGCAAGGAGTTCAAGGAACACAAACGAATGATGATTCAAATCATTTTTTGAACCGGATTAAATTAATCAGATTTTTCCAAGTCTAGTTTGATGACGGTCCAGCTACCCTCAGTTGGGGAAAAACAGCTAATTACTGGAAGAGCTGCAGTATTTTGGTACTTTCAGTTAGTTATTCTCTAAAACTGTAGGGAATGTCCCTATGACAGGTTTCCTCAGAAAACAGAGCAGGAACGCACAGACAAACACACTTACATTGGACACTCTGGCTCATCCTCTGCCTGGAAATGATACGTTCTGTCATCTAAGAGTGAAAGAAGAACAGAAAGACTTTGTTAGATGAAAGCACAAATAGACCTTGGAGAAAACAGGTAAACGTTTGACAATCTGTTTAGAGCCCTATATTTTGTCCATCCCTATATTACTGTGCCCATCATAAATTGATGTGCTGTCTGTGAAATCTGTTAACTGAAATCTGCAGACTGGATATTGGACTTTTAGCAACTAGAGTTGACTTGTTCAGACTGCAAATCAAAACAAAAGTTGTGTAGTGTTTTCTAGCCTTGAGTAATGATCCCTTTTCAGATGGATCTGTACCAAAAAAAACAGACATGGCCCAAATATTGTTAAATTTTCATTGCAAAATTGTGACATCTTTATCTTTCCTACATCACCTGATGCACTGTATATAGACAGTGCTTTGTATTAAATGTTGTCACAGGCCTTTTCAGTTGTTCTGGCAACCACTGTTGGAGAGTAACTAGCAACATGTAAAGGCATTACGTAATTTAATTACAAAGTAAATTTAACTGTAATCTGTTACAGTTACTGGGAAAAATGTGCAATTAAATTAGTTACATATGAAAATGTTAACAATTACAAAGGGGATTACATCTGAATATTTTCTTTTTTTTAAGATTTATTAATGGCGTTTTTGCCTTTATTTTGATAGTATAGTAGCTAGACAGGATCGTGAAAGGTCTGCGAGCCAGGACTCGAACTCGGGACGCCTGAAGTGCAACGGCGCTATATGTCGGTGCACTGCCCACGAGGCTATTGGTGCCAACACAAAGGAGGTTACATCTGAATATTTTCTGTAAAAAGCTAGGATATGTTGAATAATATCAATTTGTTGCTTTTCCTGATTTGATGTGCACGATGCCTCCTGCCATTTAAAGGCCATTTGGTAAAGCGATGCTATTCTGAGCCTTTTGATTGGTTCTCTTGTTTGAATTTGCAGCACACCACATCTGCCGAATCCACATTGGTGCTGAAAGCTTTAGGCTACAACCTGTCTGAGAAGATCTCAGAAAAATCTCAAAGTAAAAAGAGGTGCTAAAGTTTTGTGGTGGCTGTGCTTAAAAATTTAATTATTATAATGTTAAGTGATGAAAGATTTTGAAAGACTGACAATAATCAGTGTTAAGTACTTCTGTAAGGTTAACCCATGCCTGGTTTACATTTTTGAAAATTATTAACGATTGAAAAAAATTGCTAGAAATTAAGCAAAGTAATCAAAAAGTAATCAGTTACATTGCTTTAATCAAATAATTGAAATAATTACACTACTTGTTACATTTTTAATAACTTGTAATCCGTAACCTATTACATTTCCAAAGTAACCTTCCCAACACTGCTCCAACTTAACTTGCTTTTATAACATTAATAATTTGTCTTACGGAACTTGCCACAAAACCTTGTAGGCAAAATAATAAGTAGTTATTTTATTATTATATACTATTATAGTATTTACTAATATCTGAAACTAGATTCAAAGATTTATATATTTTTTTAGGGATGGACCGGTAGGATTTTTTTTGGCCGATACAGATTTTAACAAAGAAGTATTGGCCGATTCCGATACCGATATTGGTCAATTGCATAAAGCAGGGCTTAAAAACAAGAAAAAAATTGATTGGTTCACTCAGAGCAGAATCGGTATTTGAACGTTTCTGTTCCTGCGTTCCTCTATGAAACCGCTTTGAGTAGAAAACATACCGGTTAATAACGTTATTTTTTTTTACTTTTTCTTTGCCAATAATAATAATAATAATAATAATAATAATAAAGTACAGCGTTTAATTTACTCAAAAAGAAAAAGAATCATGAAGAGAGTCTTGAATGATCTCTCTTAGTCATAGCCAATACAGCATCATCTTTTCTAGATTTACCAAAGGCCAAATGTATTAAACAAAAGAAAAAACTGTCAAAGCAATAAAAACATTAAAGAATTTTTTTCAAGATATTTAAAAATATTTCAGTCTGGATTTTTTTTTAAAACGCTACTCCTATAAGAGTTAATTTTTAGAAAATGCCTAAATTAGTAGGCTGTACATTGCATTTTATTATTACATTCTGCATGAATCCAAATGTTTCCATATTTGCGAAGTATCTGGATGCTAACCTATTATTTATTATGTAAACTATAGGCTTTGTTCTTCACTCACAGAATCAACGTAAAACATCATCCTTCACATATAGGCTATATCAGCAGTGAGGCGTGGGCTGGTCACACTGAAGGGCACATACTGTACTACGAACTATTTAAATTGAGCAGCGTAACTGTTTATGTTTCTTTAACTGTATTTTATTTTGACAATGAACAGGCTGCCATGTCAAATTAGCAAAAATTAGTTGTATGTTCATGAGGCACTGACGCAATCTGATGCACCGACGCATTGTTTTCCCAACTGTTACTCCGTAATTTATGGTCATACCAACGCTGGTTTGTCATAGAGATAGAAGCAAAACATCATTCAAAATTGTAAGGCTTTTGAAAAAATTAAGGAAACTGCTTCTGCTTTCTAATTATTTCCCCGTGAACTTCGGAGCGCATTACAATTATCCGAAACTCAGCACAATTTTTTTCTTTCGATTTGTTAATCTGTTAATGATTTAAGTGAAATATATTTTGTCTATAGGCCTATATATTCCTTTTTATGTAGCCAATATAGTTTTATTCTGTTTTCTCTGTTCACAGAAACGCTGTAGGTGCGTGATGTGACCTTGTGTGAATCCGTGTTCTACACTGGTTTCAAACAAAAAGCTGCATATTACCTGCCATTCATTTTCACTTAAATGTAGGCCTAATGCTTGGCGGTTCGTGACATATCCTCGGATAAACTAACGCCGGGGAATTGTCATTGGGAATTACCTATGATGAATTTACAGCTGAGAGCGTGCATTTCACTCGTTGGATGCGTCAGCGTCACGTTTGCATACGGCCGTACTATGCCGTCTGACAAACTATATTTTGTACAGATTTTATTTTGCTTTGGCAAGTATTTAATTATTTTGACCAGAGAAAAACGTTGGATTATGCAACAGACATGCAACTCGTTGTCTCCATGCAGTTAATTAATAAGCCATCGATATCGGCCCTTTTCATGCTATTTCCGACTTTTTTTCCGGCTTTAAAATAATCAAAAATTGGCCGATAAATATCAGCAGCCGATACATCGGTGCATCCCTAGTTTTTTTTATATTTTCAATTTTAATTGTATTTTAAGTTGTAATATTTTTATGGGCTTTTATCATTTGTATTATTTTTTAAATATATCGATTTTATTTTTTCAGTTTTAGTTTTAGTAATTTTTGTATTTATTTCTGTTTATATTTTATTTCTAATATATATAAGTTTAGGTTTTTCAACTAATTTTTATATTTTATTTTATTTCAATTAATAAAAATGATGATAATGGTTTTAGCTGAGTTCACAATAACACCACTGATAGTCTGATGAATAAAGTTGTGCTGGTTAACGGAGAGGAAAACTAGAGTGACACAGTGACAATTCATTTGGAATGAGGAAGACTGGAAAAAACCTAAGAGGATGGGGCTGGCAAGATAAGCTCAAATACTCCCACTCATGGAGGGACACATAAAACTGAACTTGTTTTTCTCTCTGGCATTAGTTTCCTGTGGTTAGATGAGATGTTAAAGGAAGCACAGGAACATGGGAGAAAATCCCTTAGCCAGGGCCAGTGTTTCCTCAGCCACTACTTCCTCATAGATAACAACAACACTCTGTTACTCTGTAGCCTTGAATGTTACAACGAAACTCTACAAGCCACAGAACTGCAAGGCTCTATACTATATAGTGTTGGGGAATTTTCCTCCTACAAACTCTCCAATTATACAGTATATAAACAAATTCATAATTAATGTCTTATAAAACAAATACAACATATAAATAATTATATACATGTTTTTTTTTTTTTTACTAATTTATTCATTTTAATTATATTTCTGATCATTTAAAAGATCAAAAATAGACTTTCAGTTGGTTGATTAGGATCTCTTAATATAAACCTCAAAACAACTTAATCCTCCTACTTTTGTTCTGTACTGCTGCTCTAACATTTTTGCCCTCAGTGTTCTCAGTTACGTCTTTAGCAGCCAAGCTTTAATTAAGTTTTACATAGCTCCCATATCAGATTTATAAATGTGTGTGTGAAGTAACGGCGAGGGGTGTAACCGTACGGGAGATGAGGTCAAAACTTTTCTTCTCCTCTGGGTTGTGCTTCACTTGACAGGTGAGAAGATTGAGTTTGGCAGGAGGTCTGTTTGCCTGAGACATGGAGAGAGAGGAGAGAAGAGAAAGAAAGAGAGAGAGAAAGAGATATAGAGCAACAGTTACACTCATCTCAACATACAAGCCTAATACCATGATTTAGTGTTAAAACTTAGAAAGAACGTACAGGTCGTATTTCTTTCTGTTTTTGAGTTTACGGAGTTTAATTTACACTGACAATTTTTTAAAATCATTAAATTACAGCATTTATTTTAACACAGAAAAATTACTTTTAATTTACTTAAGAAAATTACATGGAAATCATGTATCAAAAAAACCCCTAATGGTCCTAAAACAGATCCCAAAACACCTTGTAAATCCCTTCATAAATGTAAATGTATTTGGCTCTCTTTTTCCATATATATACTCTACATTGAGAAATTGAGAATCAGCCACAGCAAGAACGTCCTAAAGTTTCACAATCAGGCCACAGTCTGATGCTGATGTGCTCCAGCACAAGGTGTACAAAAGCAGCTACTGAATTGCTCTTTTATTCTACACTTCCTGTTATCCTCTCACTAGTTGTCTTGGTGACAAGGAAAGTTTTCAGATCTGAACAACACTGAGGCCAAAGGAAATGCCTCTGGAAAAGACAGTTAAATGACTAATGATGTTCACTGAGAGGCTCGGGTTGAAGGCTGAAAGTCTATTGAATTAGCACTGCACTAATGAGGAAACTGCGTGATTTATCAAAGATAAGTATATCGCAGGTGCTGTGGCTTGTTCCCTTTTAATTAATACATTTATTTACTATTTTTAAATCACCATTTTAGCCTTCACAAGTTCACTTAATTGCACTTACGGTGTGAGAAATTCATTTTTAAAGCATGAATATTCCCTGTGGTCTCAATTAACATGATGGCATAAATAATTATCATAATAACTCAATTATAAAAAAAAAAAAGGAAATAATACTTTTTTATTGTTAATTAAGGATGGGCAATTTCACTTTTTTTCCCCATTTCAATCCAATATCAACTGCTTCCGAGACCCAGGGCCGTCCTTAGGGGGGTGCAACTGGTGCGGTTGCACCGGGCCCCACGGCGAGCGGACCGCAATCGCGAACGGACCAAGGGGGGCCCTGCATAAGGACGGCTCTGCCGAAACCAACATAGTAGATTATTAAAACCAATATCTCTAGTAAATGGAAAGTTTTGGTGATTTCTGAGGATAAAATGGTAAATAATTATATTTATGTAACATGATATTTAAAAGCCATCACGATTAACATTGCAAAACCATATTTTTAATCCAAAAAAGAATAATAAAATTAACAAAAAAAGGAACAAATAGTTCTAGCACTGAATAGTACAATAAATAGTACTAAACAGTTATGTAGGACAAGAACTATTTCTTCCTTTTTTGTGAAACCCTTTTATTATTTATTTATTTATTAATAACAGCTAATGTTTTCACTTCAAAGCTTATAGTATACATTTATTATCATGCAAAAAAAAAGCAGTAATAGTATCAATATTTCAAGATCCTTATGCCCAACCCCATTAAAATTGCAAGTTACACCGCAGGACACTGCTGTCACTGCTCCACTTGACATTTCAACCACCCATATGTTAGTGCATGTACACATGAGCATGAAAACTAATCGGACATAAAGAATGTCAGAGGTAGGTTACGTACCGTCCCATGTGAGATGGTCAAATAACCATTCTTCACCGTGCACTTTCTCTTCTGCCACACTTTCCGCAGCCTGAGGAAGTAGGCAGGAAACAGTAAAAGCCACATCAATGACTATTTAATTATAAATTAAGCAGGACGGACTTTAGTCATTGTAACAAATGTGCATTAACTCACTGTATGGCTTTTTAATGCACACTATGTTATGTGATGTCAAAATATGATTACCCATCACTTTTCTTGTAAAGGTTCCCGCTGCGCTCCGTCCCGTGTTCTTTGTTACCCTGGGGTTGGTGCAGACTGTAGGTGGCGCTCTGTCTAACCTGTGAGTCCTATGAGGAGAACAGATATGTAAATGTATTCTCTGTACACACAGCAGCAGTGAAGCACTGGCATGTCAGCAGTCAGAGGAAGTGAAAAGCAGTGTTTTTGTATGGCAGTGTTGTCACTTCAGTGAGGAAATGGGAGCAGTGGGTTGCAAGCGTCCCCAGGGAGCTGAGCTCATTTGGAAACACACTGCTTTGGAACACAAGGCTCTGAGCCAGTAATGAGAACACTGCCATTTTAGTACTAATGTTTTGAGTTGGACGAAAGCCAAAATGGGCTGTATTTTGACGATGTGTGCTGTATGAAGCTCGGTTTAATTATAGTGCCACATCACTCAGAGTTGGATAAAAGACATCAGCCGCAACATTGTATGAACTGCACTCAGAGCCTTAGATTTAATTCATCTGCACTGCATGTTTGTTTTTTCTTTTCTTTTACATTTTGCAGACAATTCCAGGAAATGGCAAATGCGCAAGTATGATCATGTATACCAAGCAGACACTTACTCTCCTAGACTTTGTTGCCAAAGGACGGTAGCATTAAAGAAGAGAAGAGAGCATTCTTCAGACAGGTTACAAAAAACATTTTGCACACTAAAACAACATTGCTATATACTGTAAGAATGTATCAAACATTGTGTGACATCAATGGCCAGTTATTTTTATGTTATGACTAATAATGAATTAAAAGAAATCTAGAGTATGCAGCCAGAAATGGAAAAAATGAGCCAATATCATCCAAATAAGTCTATGATGCCTACGGGAAAAAGTGTGCAGTGCCTATTGGGAAAAAAAAAAAATCAATAATTGTGGCCAAAATCTATTCGATTTTGAGCGTTATTGTGCGATAGATAGATAATAAAATAAAAATTAATTAATTAATTAATTAATTTGACCAAAACCAATGATCACACACACACACACATATATACACTGAACAAAATTATAAACGCAACACTTCTGGTCTCAGACGATCTTGGATGTGGAGATCCTGGGCTGGTGTGGTTACACGTGGTCTGCGGTTGTGAGGCCGGTTGGATGTACTGCCAAATTCTCTGAAACGCCTTTGGAGATGGCTTATGGTAGAGAAATGAACATTCAATTCACGGGCAACAGCTCTGGTGGACATTCCTGCAGTCAGCATGCCAATTGCACGCTCCCTCAAAACTTGCGACATCTGTGGCATTGTGCTGTGTGATAAAACTGCACGTTTTAGAGTGGCCTTTTACTGTGGCCAGCCTACGGCACACCTGTGCAATAATCATGCTGTCTAATCAGCATCTTGATAAGCCACACCTGTGAGGTGGCTGGATTATCTCGGCAAAGGAGAAGTGCTCACTAACACAGATTTAGACAGATTTGTGAACAATATTTGAGAGAAATAGGCCTTTTGTGTACATAGAAAAAGTCTTAGATCTTTGAGTTCAGCTCATGAAAAATGGGGGCAAAAACAAAAGTGTTGCGTTTATAATTTTGTTCAGTGTATATATATATATATATATATATTGTGTAATCCTAAAGTAAACAAGGCCAAAGATAAAATAAAAAAATATTACAAATAAATAATAAAATACAACAAAATAAATTAAAATATAAAATAGGTCGAAAACAATGATCACAAATATAGTGTACTGCTATAGTAAACAAGGCTGTTAGTAAAATAAAATAGGAATGTGGGCAATAAATAAATAAATACATGAACATATAAATAGATTGACTGATTGACCGAAACCACTATGATCACAGATATATTGTGCACTCCTGTAATAAACAGGGATGTCATGTGTAACCCATATGGCAAGACAAATGAAACTCTTACTTGTTCACGTCGAGTTATTTGCATTTAGATTAAATGTGTGTAATCGCTTAATGTCTGTAATCATACATGCCAAAGCTACTTGATTGAGGAAACACTTAAATGTCTTGAGTGACTAAAGCTTTCAGAGGGTGTGAAAATTGGCTGATGTAGAGTAGAGTAGAGGCTGATGACCAGTTTCCCCATTCAGTGTTTACTGAGCAGTAGACTTAAACCATTTTAATTTAGACACACTTCAAACTGAGCTATAAACGCGCTGTGAATAGTGCTGTGGTTTGTAAATTGCTGCGATTTGCGTGGGATCTGATTTGACAAAGGACTAACCTCCTTCTGCTCCACTTGCAGAGTGGTCTTTAACACGTCCCGTAACTGGGTTAACTGCCTGCGTTCTTCATCCTGTTCCTGTTTGATCTGAACACACAATCATCCACGACCATCACCTCATGTTGCAGCATGATAATGCACGGCCCCATGTTGCAAGGATCTGTACACAATTCCTGGAAGCTGAAAACATCCCAGTTCTTGCATGGCCAGCATACTCACTGGACATGTCACCCATTGAGCATGTTTGGGATGCTCTGGATCGGCGTATACGACAGTGTGTTCCCGTTCCTGCCAATATCCAGCAACTTCGCACAGCCATTGAAGAGGAGTGGACCAACATTCCACAGGCCACAATCAACAACCTGATCAACTCTATGCGAAGGAGATGTGTTGCACTGCGTGAGGCAAATGGTGGTCACACCAGATACTGACTGGTTTTCGGACCCCCCAATACAGTAAAACTGCACATTTTAGAGTGGCCTTTTATTGTGGCCAGCCTAAGGCACACCTGTGCAATAATCATGCTGTCTAATCAGCATCTTGATATGCTACACCTGTGAGGTGGATGGATTATCTCGGCAAAGGAGAAGTGCTCACTAACACAGATTTAGACAGATTTGTGAACAATATTTGAGAGAAATAGGCCTTTTGTGTACATAGAAAAAGTCTTAGATCTTTGAGTTCAGCTCATGAAAAATGGGGGCAAAAACAAAAGTGTTGCGTTTATAAGTTCAGTGTATATATATATATATATATATATTGTGTAATCCTAAAGTAAACAAGGCCAAAGATAAAATAAAAAAATATTACAAATAAATAATAAAATACAACAAAATAAATTAAAATATAAAATAGGTCGAAAACAATGATCACAAATATAGTGTACTGCTATAGTAAACAAGGCTGTTAGTAAAATAAAATAGGAATGTGGGCAATAAATAAATAAATACATGAACATATAAATAGATTGACTGATTGACCGAAACCACTATGATCACAGATATATTGTGCACTCCTGTAATAAACAGGGATGTCATGTGTAACCCATATGGCAAGACAAATTAAACTCTTACTTGTTCACGTCGAGTTATTTGCATTTAGATTAAATGTGTGTAATCGCTTAATGTCTGTAATCATATATGCCAAAGCTACTTGATTGAGGAAACACTTAAATGTCTTGAGTGACTAAAGCTTTCAGAGGGTGTGAAAATTGGCTGATGTAGAGTAGAGTAGAGGCTGATGACCAGTTTCCCCATTCAGTGTTTACTGAGCAGTAGACTTAAACCATTTTAATTTAGACACACTTCAAACTGAGCTATAAACGCGCTGTGAATAGTGCTGTGGTTTGTAAATTGCTGCGATTTGCGTGGGATCTGATTTGACAAAGGACTAACCTCCTTCTGCTCCACTTGCAGAGTGGTCTTTAACACGTCCCGTAACTGGGTTAGCTGCCTGCGTTCTTCATCCTGTACCTGTTTGATCTGAACACACAACCAGCAGTGGAAACAGAAGGTTTTGTGAAGGTAAAAATTAGAATTGACCTAGAGATCAGTGGTGTGAGCCAGTATAAGGCTGGCATGTCAGTGTTTAAGCTTTGAAAAATCTCTCACCGAGTGCAAGTCTGTGGCGAGTTTCTCTATTGAGGGTTTGAGGTTGTCCACTGCTTTGAGACCATCCTGAAAGAAGCTATGACAGAAGACATAACGCCAGTTAATTTCCAAATAATTAAACACACGCTCCATTTTAGTTGAAGATGTGATAAAAACAACATTGGAGCAACATAGGTTTTTGAGGAAAACATTCCAGGATTTTTCTCCATATAGTAGACTTCAACAGGGACCCAACGGGTTGAAGGTCCAAATTGCAGTTTCAGTGGAGCTTCAAAGGGCTCTACAGCAGAGGAATAAGGGTCTCATTTAGAGAAACGATCAGTCATTTTCTAAAAAATTATATACTTTTTAACTAGGGCTATGTGATATGGACAAAAAAAACCTATCGCGATTTCTTGATCAATTTTGCGATTTCGATTTTAATCACGATTTTGACACAGACATGCTTTACAGTCATAAATGCATTCAGTGTGAATTTGAAACATATTTCCAAAAGAAAACCAATTAGAGCTTTATCAAGAAGCTGTAACATGTCTCTAGAACAGACATAAGGCAAAATAATCACTAAGTAAAGGTGTAACAAAATGTCTCTAGAATAGCCATATGCCAGGGGGAAAAAATGCATTTTGCCATGCATTGGTCATAGAGCTCTTTGTGGCGTTGCCTCAGATGTTGAACTAGATTTGTTGCGCCAAGTTCACACGTACTCCGTCTGCAGTGTGTATACAGCGTATGTGTATGTGGTGCAGAAGCAGCACGGACTCATTTTGCTTTCGCACAGGACACGTTTGCAGTCCACTCCTGATCCGCGGCTGTTTACCACAAAGGCAACATTGATTTCAAATCCAAATGTTGTTTCTGAAAATGCTTTTTCAGCATTGTGATTCTCTTTTATCACAGTACAATAATACAATCTTTCATAGACATATATACACGTTTAAACTCAATAAATATAACTTTAACTACCACCACGAGTGCCATCTA
>NW_015506075.1:225555-226207 GCF_001515645.1 Sinocyclocheilus grahami
ATGCTTTACAGTCATAAATGCATTCAGTGTGAATTTGAAACATATTTCCAAAAGAAAACCAATTAGAGCTTTATCAAGAAGCTGTAACATGTCTCTAGAACAGACATAAGGCAAAATAATCACTAAGTAAAGGTGTAACAAAATGTCTCTAGAATAGCCATATGCCAGGGGGAAAAAATGCATTTTGCCATGCATTGGTCATAGAGCTCTTTGTGGCGTTGCCTCAGATGTTGAACTAGATTTGTTGCGCCAAGTTCACACGTACTCCGTCTGCAGTGTGTATACAGCCTATGTGTATGTGGTGCAGAAGCAGCACGGACTCATTTTGCTTTCGCACAGGACGCGTTTGCAGTCCACTCCTGATCCGCGGCTGTTTACCACAAAGGCAACATTGATTTCAAATCCAAATGTTGTTTCTGAAAATGCTTTTTCAGCATTGTGATTCTCTTTTATCACAGTACAATAATACAATCTTTCATAGACATATATACACGTTTAAACTCAATAAATATAACTTTGTTTACCTACCATCTATTATTGCCTTGTTTATCTAAAAGTGCACTTTTCCTTGATTTAAATCTAGCCAAAAAGCCATATATATACAGTGCTGTGAAAAGGTTTTTGCCCCCTTCCTGTTTTTTTTTATTTTTTG
>NW_015506075.1:226313-226765 GCF_001515645.1 Sinocyclocheilus grahami
GGAAAAAAGCTGTCCAAACCCACAGGGCCCTATGTGAAAAATTAATTGCCCCCTCCTGTTAAATCATGAAAGAACTGCAATTAACCACATTATTTTAGAAAGCCGAGTTAAATTTCACTAGCCACACCCAGGCCCGATTACTGCCAGGACCTGTTGAATCAAGAAATCACTTAAATAGAACCTGTCTGACAAAGTGAAGCATGCTTAAAGAGCAACACATCATGCCGCGATCTAAAGAAATTCAAGAACAGATGAGAATCAAATCAGTTTACATGTATCAGTCTGGAAAGGATTATAAAGCCATTTCTAAGGCTTTGGGACTCCAGCGAACCATGGTCAGAGGCATTATCCACAAATTGAGATCCAAGAGCAACTCATCCAAAAGGTCATAAAAGAACCCAGAACAACATCTAAAGAACCGCAGGCCTCACTTGCCTCAATTCCTCAATTAA
>NW_015506075.1:227732-241732 GCF_001515645.1 Sinocyclocheilus grahami
TTGGAACAATGGTGAACTTTCCCAGGAGTTGCCGGCCAACCAAAATTACTCCAAGAGCACAACGACGACTCATCCAGGAGGTCATAAAAGAACCCAGAACAGCATCTAAAGAACTGCAGGCCTCACTTGCCTCAATTAAGGTCAGTGTTCATGATTCAACGATAAGAAAGAGACTGGGCAAAAACGGCATCCATGGGAGTGTTCCAAGGCAAAAGCCACTGCTGACCAAAAAGAACACAAAGGCTCTTCTCTCATTTGCCAAAAAATATCTTGATTATCCCCAAGACTTTTGGGCAAATATTCTGTGGACTGATGAGACAAAAGTTTAACTTTTTGGAAGGTGTGTGTCCCGTTACATCTGGCGTAAAACCAACACAGCATTTCATTAAAAGAACATCATACCAACAGTCAAACATGGTGGTGGTAGTGTGATGGTCTGGGGCTGCTTTGCAGCTTCAGGACCTGGACGACTTGCCATAATTGATGGAACCATGAATTCTGCACTCTATCAGAAAATCCTGAAGGAGAATGTCCGGCCATCAGTTTGTGACCTCAAGCTCAAGCGCACTTGGGTTATGCAGCTGGACAATGATCCCAAACACACCAGCAAGTCCATCTCTGAATGGCTCAAGAAAAACTCAATTAAGGTTTTGGAGTGGCCAAATCAAAGTCCGGACTTAAATCTGATTGAGATGCTTAAACAGTCCATTCATGCTCGAAAACCCTCCAATGTGGCTGAATTAAAACAATTCTGCAAAGAAGAGTGGGCCAAAATTCCTCCACAGCGATGTGAAAGACTCATTGCCAGTTATCACAAACACTTGATTGCAGTTGTTGCTGCAAAGCATGGCACAACCAGTTATTAGATTTAGGGGGCAATTACTTTTTCACGTAGGGCCAGGCAGGTTTGGACAGCTTTTTTCCCTTAATAAAAGAAATCATAATTTAAAAACTGCATTTTGTATTTACTTGCATTATCTTTGTGTAATATTAAAATTTGTTTGATGATCTGAATCTTTTAAGTGTGACAAATATGCAAAAAAGTAAAAAAACAGGAAGGGGGCAAAAACCTTTTCACAGCACTGTATATATTTATTTTTTAGAAAATAACAGATTGTTTCTCTAGAAAAGACCCTTATTCCTCAGCTGGGATCCTGCAGAGCCCTTTGAAGCTGCACTGAAACTACAATTTGGACCTTCAACCTGTTGGGTCCCATTGAAGTCCACTATATGGAGAAAAATCCTGAAATGTTTTCCTCAAAAACCCTAATTTCTTTTTGACTGAATAAAGAAAGACATTAACATCTTGGATGACATGGGGGTGAGTAAATTATTTGTTCAAGCCTTTATTTAAGAGAAACATTTAGAAACGTGGCCAGACTTACTTGCACTGTGCATGAAAGTATTTGATGAGATTCTGAAGCAAGTCGACACCTTTCTTGATCTTGATTTCATTGACTTTGAGGAGGTACTGTAACAAAACAATAGAGGAGACTGAAGCACACACACCGCCAAGGAAATGCCTATTACATGATTCTCCAATGAAATGAGTCTCCTCTGACCTCACACATCTGAAGCTGAAAGAAACGGCGCTCCTTCTCCATCTCCTCTGCTATCTCCGCTCCACTGATCTCCGTCCGGATCATTCCGTGCTGTCGGGCATGCTCTTTTTTCTCCTTCTCGATTTTAGAACTGCGTGAAACACACATAGACCACCTTAAAAAAAATTCAGACACACAATCGCAAACACACGAACAGGAAACACTCATGCAGCAGGGCATTCTTTTCCATATGCTCCAGCGGCATTTTGTACCCCCCGTTACGGATGCTGCATTTCCTCTGTGGGGAAGGAGGGCCCTGATCTCAGACACAGGATTCCAGAGAGAGCCTCATGCGTTTGGTTTAGGCCTTTATTCGCTCTTAGCTGAAGCAGGTTGGCCATTTCTGGAACCTCTGCTTTCAGAGTTTAAAGCCTAGCGAGGAGATGTGGTCAAGAGATGGCTGAACGCTAGAAGCCATTTCCAAAAAAAACATTTCTAGTCAGTGAAAGTAGAAAATGAAAAAGTAAAAAAAAAAAAAAGATTGTGATAAAATGCATCAAGCGCGGAATGAAGTGATGTGTTAGCATGAGGAGCTGCCTCTGACAACAATTTTGATTTCTGTATTAGGTTCAGTGTTGGGGAGAAGCAAGACTATTAACTTATAATAAATTTAAAAAATAATAATTGTAATAATTAAATAATTGATAAATAAATAATAATTGAAAATAAAAATGTTATGCATTTCTATCCTCTGCTGAGCACAAAAGAATTGTAGTTAGTCTAATGAAAATCATTGGCTTGATTCCCAACATTCTTCAAAATATCTTGTGATCCACAGAAGAAAAGTTAAAGTTTTGTTACAACATGAGGGTGAGTAAATGATGACTATCTATTATCTTAAAGGGGTCATATGATGCTGCTAAAAATAACATTATTTGGTGTCTTTGGTGTAATGAAATGTGTTTATTGTTTATAATTATGACTTGTTATAGTTTTAATGATTTTTTTATGAGCTTTTTAAATTCAATGAACCATTTCAAAAAGTTGCTTATTTTATTTTATAGGGGAAAAAAAGTTTTTGTTTTAGTGCCAAGCCAAATTGTATGGCTATTTTCATGGCAAAAGCAATAAAATAAATGATATTAATATTACAACCTATTGAACATTATCTTTGACACTATCTTTGATAAAACTCCAAAAAGTGGTGTAGTAAAATCATTGTTTAATGAAATACATTATCCTTCATTTATTTGTTCTCGTTTCATTTTCATATAGTTTTTCAATTACTTTTTTTTTTACTTTTCTAGACTTTTTTTGTTTTAAATTCATTCAAGTCCAAAAATATAACTCTTAGTAATAAGTAAATATGTTAATTAAATATAATTAGCTTTTTGTTGAGATGTCTTTTTTCAGCAGCTTCCCCAATGATTACTTTAGTTATTGCATCTGTACATCTGACAGATGGAAGAAATAAGCCTAAACAGACTCCCTCATGTCAGTACATCACTTCCACCGATGACTGTAAAGAACAGTCCACCATTTTTCACCACAAAGATTGTTCAATTTCAAACCAGTTAAAACAAAAATGGTGGAGTGTTGCTTTCATCTTTGGGAGAAAGAAACACACGCAAACAAATAAGTAAATACACTCTTAAAAATAAAGGTGCTTCAAAAGGTTCTTCAAGCGATGCCATAGAAGAACCATTTTTGGTTCCACAAAGAACCATTCAGTCAAAGGTTCTTTAAAGAACCATCTCTTTCTTACCTTTGTATAATCTGAAGAACCTTATTTCGCTACAAAGAACCTTTTGTGAAACAGAAAGGTTCTTCTGATGTTAAAGGTTCTTTATGGAACCATTTAGACAAAAAGGTTCTTCTATGGCATCGTGAAGCACCTTTATTTTTAAGAGTGTATGAATCGTGATTTGATGTTTCCTGCTGTTAACCTGCTCTCCTGAGGCACCACATAATTTTTACTGTCAGATTCATTGTCTCTTAAACAAACACAGCAAGATCTTCAGCATACTCATTAGCAGGATATTTGCACAAATGAAGCCTGCAGCTCAAACTGCAACTTGCGAGAAAGCTGAAAGCTTTGCACAGACACAGAGATTGAAGTGAACTCAAACTGTAGCGGTGGTGACGATGAAAACCAGTTTAATGGAGTCAGGGCCAGAGTCACGTTAGAGGGCGACTTCGTTTCTTTCTGTCTGGAAACATGAAGGTATCGGTCACAATCAAACCCTGGAGATTATATCCGGCGATGGGGGGTGAAACATGTATTTGACTGAGCAAAACTGCCAATGATGGAAAACAGCAATGATATTAAAAAAGACAGCACCTGGCTTCAACGGTAAATCAATTAATCAAATGACGTGTTATAAGAAAATGTATTACCCTTTCAGTAAAGAATGTCCCTTGCAGCTTGGAAAATATATAAAAAGTGCTACATAAATGTCATACATTGTTGCATGCACAGCAATCAGTGTAATAGCAGAGGATAGGAATACAGGAAGTGAGGTGGTAACAATGACAGTTCATTATCCAGAGTGCTGGGCACCACTGATCCCTCATTTGACTCTCAGGACACTGACATTTGCTTTCAATTTAATTAATTTTCAGACTAAGATTTAAGCAAACATGCATGACAGAAATTAATGAATTCTTTGAAAATCTCTTACACTTTGGTCTCATAGTCTTTCCAGGCTTTATCAAAGGGCTTCTTGAGATCCTGCAAAAGAAAGAGAGAGGATATTCATTAGACAGTCTTGGAGTATGACTCAACTTTCATTTTGACATCTGCAGCTTAACCCAAATACCGGGGGGGGTATGAGCAGAACCAGCCGATTTAGTGTCAGCATAATGTCTGGTCCACACTGCAGATGCAATGCTTAGGTTTGTTTTTCTTCTGAACATCATGATACAGCATTGTCACACAATTCAAAGTTGGCTCATTGGTTGTGTGCTGAATGCATTGAAGAGCATTAACAACATATCACGGATGTCCAGATTTGATGTATCAGCCAGCCAACCAGATTGGAGCTTTTGTTTTGCACAAAAATGGCAAGGTTTGAAGCTTAAGACTAGCAGAAGAGTGGCATAAAATCACCACTCAGATGCCAAGCTCAGTGTACGCCATCACACATGATGTCATGCTCACAAAGAAAGTACCTGATGTAACGCCAGTGCTGTATTCTGTGATGACATCATCTGAAAGCTTCAGGGAAATTCTGCTTGTGCAAACAGAGCGTCCTCCAGCAGCTCTACTGAGGGTTTACTCTAATAACAGAAGGCTGTGATTGTAGAGGGACTTCCTAAGAGTCCTACCAACTCTGTTAATGTGCTTCCATAACAGATGTTGCACACAGCTTGAGGTGTGCTGAAAACAGTCTCATCTGTGCCAGCAATAATGGCTCAGTAAGAGCAGTTTGACAAGAAAATGATTTCCACATTGATTCTCCAAAAATTCCATACTTGAAGCAATGTAACAGAAATGAGAAGAGACGAGAAGTGCCCATTTAAATATAAATACTAGTGCTGGGCAATGATGAAAAATGTATTTAATTTTTTTTCACAATTAATCACATGATTTTCTGCGATTAATCACATTGTTTTGCACAAAATTCAATAATTAATTCAATTTTTTCATTTAAAAGTACTGCTATATGAACAAAAGGGCAATAACATTTGGTTTGCAAACACTTTAAACAAATAAGGTGCTTTTTATTACAGCAGTATTCTTATATTCCTATATTACAGCAGTTACAATATTTCTTGTAAATCTCAACTTAAACATTAATGTAATCAAATTAAATATAAAACCAAAGCTATTTGCCACTGCCAGGGCATTAACTTTAATTTATTATTAATTTATCTGGAATAGCCTTCCTGATAACGTTCGGGGTTCAGACACACTCTCTCTGTTTAAATCTAGATTAAAGACATCTTTTTGGCCAAGCATTCAAATAATGCATCTCATAATCTTGTACTGCAGTTATATCTGATCAGAATTCTTTAGTTTGGGTTAAACAAATCAATTTTGTTTGTTTGGAACAGCAGCTATGCTAATTATGTCTCTATTTGTGTCTCTGTTTTTGCCACGGGATGTAACTAGGATTTACACAAGCTTCAGTCTGGATCCAGAACACCTGAGAAGAGATGACGCCAACCATTCAGAGGACCTCAGATGATGCCAACCCTGAAACAACATACAGAACTACCACATTTTGCTATAAGTTTGATTGCATCATATAATAATTGCTGTTAATAGTGTTCATCGTCTGTTTGATTACGTCTTTAATTGATTTTTCCGTACATTT
The DNA here is from genome assembly GCF_001515645.1 of Sinocyclocheilus grahami. Lineage (NCBI taxonomy): Eukaryota > Metazoa > Chordata > Actinopteri > Cypriniformes > Cyprinidae > Sinocyclocheilus > Sinocyclocheilus grahami. The sequence continues at coordinate 233,593 of NW_015506075.1, forward strand.
CTGCCATATGTACATTAACTGACAGTCACCACAGCAGTGTTCATTTACATAGTAGCAGTTAAAATATTTCTTGAAAATCTCAACTTATAACATTAATTTAATCAAATTACCAGGGCATTAACGTTTTTATAGAAAATATTTTATAGTTTGTTATAGAAAAACAAGCTATGCTCAGAGTCCAGAGCCTCGATCATAACATTATAACAGGCACCTTAGAGACCTGCACTATCGCGGGACCCAACGCAACAGAGTGCAACAACACTTGATGGGCGAGTGCGGGCAGGTAGAGATTTGTGTGTGCTGGATGCGGGAGTGTACGCACTCTAGGCAATCTTAACCGTGCCCGAGTGCGTTTGACCCCCAAAGCCTGGTTCGTTTGACTAGTGTGATTGCTCCGTGCCGTGCTCGGGCGCAATTCGTTTAGCCGTCCCTGGCTCGGTTGGAAGAGGTGGGCCAGAGCGTGGTTCAGTTGGGCTTGGGCGTGGTACGCATGTAGTGTGAGTGCTAACCGTGCGGGAGCGCGGAACTTCTGATACCTGCAGCACGATTGCGTGTATATATATATATATATATATATATATATATATATATATATATAGTGAGAGGGCCGTGTGTCACCGCGTCCCAAAGGACTCGAAACAATAAACCACAAAGTTAACAAAACGATGCACTCCACTGTGTTGAGCGAGAGCGCTTCTCTGCTGTCTTTACGTGCTAACGGAAACTTCCTGTTTGCCACTTATGAACTCGTGATTACAAGCACGTTCACAGCCAGTGAGCAACAGGCTTTCATAATAATAATAATAATAATAATAATAAACTGCGTTAATGCGCGATAAAATAATTGTTGGCATTAATTTATAATGTGTTAACTTGATAATAACGCGTTAACTTGCCCAGCCCTGATAAATACATAAGAGGTATGTATATGTATAAATGATACGTAACTTATTTAATGTTACATAATTGTTGTGGATTTAAAAAAAAGTGTTGCAATTTTTATGTAACTATAATGTGTAAATATGATCTGATCAATTCAATAATACCACCTGTCATTTGCTTTAAAAAGAAAAATAATCTACGAACCAAGCTGCTTTTTTCTATATTACATCATGTGACTTACAATGTTTCTATTAAATTTTTATCGTGTTAAAGTCACATGAATTCATATTAAAACAGTAGGCTGCTTTTATCCTTACGATGGAGTAACTTTCTGGTAATGAAACTAATGTAATGTAAGTAAATAATTAAATAAATTAGCACGATAATATTGTGTATCAGCAATCTAACAGGCTGACGATAGGATATGACAATTGAGCATATCGCCCAACACTATTCTATATGCAATGAAAACACTCAATGATCACGAGATGTGAAGTCCAAAATAATAAAAACAATATAAAATAAAATAAAAAAATGAAATAAAATAAAAATAAATCTGCTAAAGGGCTGCAACGAATCAAAAAATTACTGTAACACTTTAGTATAGGGACAAATTCTCACTATTAACTAGTTGCTTATTAGCATGCCTATTAATAAAATATTGGCTGTTTATTAGTACTTATAAAGCAAATATTCTGTATGACCATATTCTACTTCCCTAATCCTACCCAATAGCTAAACTTAACAACTACCTTACTAACTATTAATAAGTAGCCAATTAGGAGTTTGTTGAGGCAAAAGTCATATTTAATGGTTTGTTAATAGCGAGAATTGGACCTTAAAATAAAGTGACCAACATTACATATTACAATTAAAATAATCAACTAAAAATGTATGTGACGATGGCACATTATAATAGTGAAAAACGTTAGAAATCCACACAATAATAACACATTATACAGAAATCTATTTATGCATTGTGCAAGATGATTAAAAAAATCAGATTAAATGAAAAAAACAAATAAATGAATCTACTGTACTATTAAAATGGTGGCCAGTTGCAGTTCTAGTTTAGGGCTGTTTTTAAAACAGTTTGAATGAGAGTGATGTTTAGGGCTCATTATAGGACGGATCTCAGTCACCAAAAGGGACACTTCAGGGATTCAGAGAATGACCGTTCAGCAATTCAACCTATTAACTCGTAAACACAGAAGAGAGTGAACGTAGAGAGGCAAAGGGAGGCATTTCTGAATGGCATTACACACTGTCTCGAGCTGCTTCATATTGCTTTGACTGAACTATAAATCCTCATTCCTCACCACACAGCACCAGGATACATATCTCAAACAAGCTGAGTCACATAGTGTCACCTGGACTTTCAGACTGCAACATCTATTAGCCAGAGGGGTCTAAAAAAGCTTGAGTGGGTGGGTTTCACAGCTCAGCGGGCTTCAGCGCTGACATCACTCCCTCTGAGACCGACAAAACCGTCTACACCAGCAAAGCCAGTCCGACCGACTGAACAGAGGAAGTGTCGTTCACAAACACACACTGTAAGACAATAGATGCAGCTGAGAAACAGACAGCACCATCATCAAGTTGAGAGGTTTTGGCATGATGTCAGCTCGTCTGTGCATCGGTTTTATGAGGATTGCAATTTCGTCTCCCTCAGCATTTTAGATGGCATGCAACTCAGGGTCAAGAAATGGGAATGTTGGGGGTCAAGCATTCTGACATATTACAATCCCTAACCATTTACAAGTTGAATTAATTAATATTAGCTATCATTGTTACATTCATCCCTATCTAAAATAGTGACAAGGTAACAACAGAGAAAAAATTAATAAATGAGAATTTAACAAACAGAGAGAGTAACAGGATGCTACAATCTTCTGCCCCAGTATACAAAAAACAACTTAACTGAAAAATAAGTCGATTTTAATTAAACATAAGAGAACAACAACAAGTTCTAAACTTACTAAATAACCTATGAAACAAAAAGGGGCAAAAAAAATAAACACTTGACATTAATGTTGACATTAATGTTAATTTACAAATATTTAACAGACTGTAAAGCCAAAGACAGGTAACAAAACAGATGACCTCGTAATGATACCAAAGACATTTCATTTCAAAGATCCATTTGCTGATGAGTTAATGAGGCACAGGTTCAGGTTAATGATCGGAGACAAGACCTGTAATCTCCCCCCATTAGCGGCGCCCCCATACTGTGCTCTGAATCAGGCCTGATGCTGACGCAGACCGTTCTGAAACCATTAGCTCTCCATAACTGCAGCCGTCAGTGTCCTCCTAATCACCTCTACAGCAAACTGACACAAAGCAGGATTTACATCTTCTTCTGGGATGGATTAATATGGGAATTTGTTTTAACCATCATTTTAATTCAAATCAGTTTACTTGGCATCCATCAAGTAAATGAAGAAAGGTTATTGTAATATTATTCCTCATAATTGCTTTATATCTCACGTTTTTTTGACAATTTCCATTAACTGTGATTTTATATCTCACATTATGAATATTCTTACATATATATAATAAAATTGGGGAAAAAAATAGTTTTAGTATTATTTAGAATTATTTTAATAAAATAAACATTATAGTATTTTATATTATATTTAGTGCTGTCAAAATTAGCGTGTTAACGCAGACGATTAATTTTTTCAGTTTAACACGTTAAAAATATTTAACGCCGTTAACGCAGGGGCGGGGCTAGTGTTGGTCACTGCACTCACAACTGCTGCCTCGGTCTCTTTTTTCTTGCAAAGAAGTGCATTTATTTAGTTGCAGAATGTCTTTACGACCACATCAAACCAGAGACGTTTCAGACGTGATCTCCAACTTCACTTCAGCGCCAGGCACGAGTCAAACGAGTGCGGAAATGGTACTGTGCTCACAGCGTGTGCTCTTCAATTGCACACACAAAGGTGCCGGCGCGCGCTGTAGCATGCATGTGCATTCAATGTTGTGGTCAGTTAAGTCATGAAGTTACCAAAAAGGTGATTAAAGCTGCCTTAAAACTGCATGCATGTAATATATTATAGATAAGTCGGAGTCACATGTAAGAACTCTGAAATGGTTTTCAAAACTGTCCTGGAGCAGCCCAGCAATGTCTCCCCCATCTAACACACAAATTCAATGCGTCAGTTCATTAATAGAGACTTTAAGACCTGAAGTGGGTCAGAAGCTATAGTGAATGGTTAAATATTAGGGGGGAAAACAAATTTTATAGAGACATCAGTAGTATTGGTACCAGTGATACTGGCCTTCAGTCATAAAAAAAGATGCCATTAAAGAAATATACTCTCTTTATGTTGTTTGTACATTAATTTGAAGATTGAATGTGAAATTACTGCAATATAAAAGTATAATTAAAATCTTTAATGTTAGGTGGGATTAATCGCGATTAATTTCAGAAATAAGTTTTTTATCGATTGACAGCACTAATTATATTATATTATATCCTATCATATCATATATCATATCAATCATATCATATCATATCATATCATATCATATTATATTATGGGTGTAACGATACACATTTTCATATTGAACTGTTCGGTACGAGGCTTTCGGTTCGTTACGCATTACAAACCAAATAATTCGTTGGACTAATTACATTTGGAAAATAAAAGAGATTAAAGTGTGTGAAATATAATGTTCTCTTGCTGGGTTGCGTCGAACGATGATGATCTTGTTTCGACAATTATAGCCAGAGATATTGTCAAAACCATCAATCATTGGCAATATTAAGAGGATCTGGCATTTACAATTAATGTAGACCGGTTATATTCTTGTTTTTTATTAGGCCTATTATTATTATGAAGTTACTTTTATTATTAATTTAAAATTACTATTAATTTGCCCTGCAATAATTACCACATAACTGACGCGCTGCGAGGATAACAAAAGCTTAGACTATTTACTCCTCAATTAGAATGTTTTTTTGTTTTTAAAAAAGGTATTTTAAAACAGGTCTATTATAGGCTTATAATTAAAATATTAACACTGCAGTCATCAATAAAATTCAATGAAATAAAAAGCTTTATTTCAAGCACTGACTTTAAAAAACAACCTGTTTAACATGAAATACGTTTTTCTCATTTTTTTCACTATGTACAAGCCACAAGAGAAATATTAAGGGAATAAATTAAAACAGTTAGCTATATACCGTTATCAGCATATGTTAAAGCAGATTCGTCTCTCGTCGTCTCTGAGAGAATATGCAGCATCAGATGCCGAAAGCTCCATCATTACTCCCTTTTACTTTCACTATCTGCATAGTGAATCGACTGAGATTAAGATGTTAATTATATTATATTATAATACTTGGGATTTAAACAAACTATAAACAAACCCTGTTCTGCAAGAAAATTCAGTCCAGTTTTCTTATGCGATTTGTCTGCTCAAACCAGCAGAAAAAACTGAATAAACAGCATACGGGGAAAATGCACTCTCTGACAGTAGGTGGCTCTTACAAGAAAATCAGGAATACTCCACTTAACACAGTACACAATGTGCAAGCTTGTCACAGGAAAGAAAACAAGATAAAACAGTATTTACGATTTTATTTTAAACAGCTGATTTGATTTTTCTATTTTCTATGCACTAATGCACCACCATGTCATAGTTTTAGGGTGCTTTCACACCTGTAGATCGATTGCTTTGTTCCGAAACAGGGATTACAATTATTACAATGTTGCTTTTTATTCTTGGTGCGGTTCGCTTTCACACGGCAAAGTTTCTAAACAGACCAAATTTGTTAATACAAGTCAAGCGCGAGTAAACTGTTCTCTCATTGGTCAAAGTTCCACGGTTTATTTTCCGGGATTCCACTGAGCTGTCACGGATGTCATCCGTCAGGATGGAACGACAACAGTTACGTTATTGTTGTTGTTTTTTGTAGCTGTCGTTATAATAATTTATCATTTTGAGCACGAGTCCAGGATTGATTGGGAAAACATTTTTAAAATGCACCTACTACAAAGAAGAGCAATAATAAAAAGTGCACTTTGATTTTTGAATGGCAAAGACGTGCTCACCCACAGACATTCACAGGTTCATTTTGAGGTATTAGCAAAACAACAAAGGAACTTTTCACGGAACTTCACGTAATTACCCATTATAAATTGTGATATAGCCTGGTTCGTTGGTCCGTTGGATCGGATTGCTTTCTCACTACTACCGAACCGCTCCAGAGTTTGTTTCCAATCGAGCCGAGGCCACCTCGTTCAGGCGATCTCGAACCGATTGTTTTGGTGCGGATCCGAGCGCGATTGCCGTGTTCACATATGCCCAAACGAACCGAGCTAAGGGGGGCAACTCGCCAGGTTCCGAAACAACAGGCCAGGTGTGAAAGCACTCTTATGTAACAGTAGTGACTCTGGGCATGTGACCAAAAGTGCGAATCTCATTGGTGTGATGGAAAATGGATTACAATACCTTTCCCTAAAAATAATCCATAGCATTTATGATATGCAAATATTTGAACAAACAAATTAAAATTAAAATGTTTTTACAAACACACACAAACCAAACAATTGGTGTTAACCAATACATTTAGTATGAGAAATAGTACCACTAGGCAGAGATGTTGTGATTGCTACCTCAGATGGAAAGAAGCACTTGTAGGTCACTGTGTAGGTCCAAACACATTAGTTCACTATTAAGGCCCAATTAATGCCTGTAGGGTCTCACTGATTCAGTTAACCGTGCTTTCATTTTTAACTACACATTTAAGGAATAACTTCACCCAGGCAGAATGTATTTTTCAGCCCCATCACAGCGAGACAGTGAAAGTGAAGTCTCCAGGGAAACCAGACCATGAGCTGAGTGAAGCGCCTCATTAGGAGTAAATCACATAAGTCTCCCCCTAAGAGCCAACAAGCCGATCACATGGTGCAGAGAAGGTCAGGAGGTCACGATGGACATTAATGAACTGAAGCGGCCTGGAAGGACATTCTGAGAATCAGTTCAGTATAGAGCTTCTACCAGCTGTCTTATGCTCAAGCGTGTTCATGTGAGTGTAAACCGACATACAGGGTCTAAAACTGGTACTAGAGTTTCATATAAAACCATCTGCATTGGGGAATATTGTTTTTGAAAGTAGAATGTTGCACTGCTATTTAATCGAGAGTCCCAACCATATCTAGGCACAACATTTTTAATAGGCACACAGCCAATATCAGCCTAACTCAAACACTGTAATATTATTTATCAATAATAAATATTATATAATATATAAATAATATGTATTTTAATATATTTAAATAATTATAATCTAATAATAATTTTATAAAATAAAATAAAAAGTCAAATGTAATATATATAACATGCACAAAAAAGACTGGCATAATTCAGTCACTTCCAAAAGATAATTGATTACACATGAAACTTGAGACCTGTGTGCCAAGGAATATTATCCATCCATTATGTATTGGCTGACGTGCATGTGTCTAAAAACACCTTGAGACAAGCACTGATAAATATGGTGCTGAAACACTGCCAAAAAGCAAAGAAAGTAACAGTTTATTGGCTTATAGTAATGAACTTACCCCTTTAACCCCTTTCAGATCTCCCTTCAGCAGACTGTCCAATGGGAAGGTAATGATGTTATTCATGTTCTGAAACTAGAGAGTAAAAGCACCACATTAGAAAAATCTCTTTCTTCCCAGCTGTGCAATTGTCTTTCTATAATTGCAATCAGAGATAAATAAAGATGAGAGGAAACAAAAAGGTCTGTTGCAGTGGGAGAGAAATTAGACGTTTAAGTAGTATTCATGCTAACAAGACAACATCCCAAATCATAAATTAGCAGCACTAGTAACTACTAAAACACATTTATGAAAGTTGATCCACCCAGTAGGCCAATGACTCCAGATCAGTTTTTTGGGCCCAGAGGTCCAAACACATTAACAGCTGAAGGTAAGATATCTGAAACCCATTTGCTCCATATAAAAATCACATAAATGCACAATAAATGTCCTCACCAGGTTCTTGAAGAGGGCTGTGAGCTCTTTTGTGAAGACTGAGAACTTCAGGAAGGCTGATCCCAAGTCAGGGTCATCTCGGTACACACAGTTCTCTCCAAACTTCTCCAGAGCTTGAGTGTACTGCTCCTCGTTCTCCACGTGAGCTACAGACAGAATGTCAATGTAGTTTATATCAACTTAAATCCAACAGTGCTTTAAAACATGGCTACTTTCATCAAATTAAAGGGATAGTTCACCCCAAAATT
>NW_015506075.1:243193-246771 GCF_001515645.1 Sinocyclocheilus grahami
TTACGGGTTTGGAATGACATGAGGGTGAGTAATTAATGAAAGAATATTAATTTTTGGGTGAACTATCCCTTTAAATATGGCAACTAAATTGTATGTAATGAACGAAAACAATTAGGCCTATTAAGCTCTACACAAAGAAATAAGCATAACATTCTTCACAGTCACAGTATTGTGTTTGTCTCCCCTAACTTATTGTTCTTTCCAACTGTTGGTTTCTTTCCACACGATTGTGTTGTCATGTATTCTAGCATTATCAGTTACAGTCCATCTAATCACATCAACTTCGTCCAACCATGGACACACAAAATAGCCTATTTATTGTTTTAAGGAGTCTTTTCCACACTCTGCTCATTGTTACTGTACGATGAGACAAAAAGACCCTGATAGGGCCTGATGGAAACTGAAACAATTCCAAAAACCCAGACCTTCCTCTTAATTCCATCAAACTCCCAGTCGACATCCTCTCCAGGGACAAAGAACGAAAGAGGGAAAACAAGCAAGCGTGTAATTCACTCGTGCAGTGATGTTGCAAACTGCCCACAGTTTGTCTGCAGGGAAAATGTGTAATTTACAAGTACAGACATGTTATAAAATGTCGGGATGCTAGTCAATGTGCAAGCCTGTTTGTAATCAACACCTGGAGCTTTTCAAGCCTCCCTTGTGGGTGACCTTCTTCCCACAACTAGTTAACGTTATCGCCAAGAATAGCCATACAGTATTGTTATATAGTCGATCACCTCTTATGAATAATTCATATGATGATTTGATTCAGTGTAGCTTGTGATAGTCTCCTTGAGAGCTTTCCCTTTAGATGACCTATTGTATCTCGATAGGAAGGACACAATGGGACAGGAAGTGAGGCGGTGGTGCGCTATCACTCAGTCCAGAACTGGGGCCATGTGGCGACAAGACGGAGCAAAACAAAAGGAAGACCTGGAGACGCAGTCCAGCAGATCTGAGTACTCGTGTGGTAGAGTAGACTTGGAGGTCACAACAACAGGCACAGTAATTAGATACAGGCTAATAAGGATAATGGATATGTGAAGGCCGTACGCCGAGGAGATTCCATTCAAATGAAAGCACTGTTTCTTATACCTGACTGGGAAAGCAGGGATAGGGCACCAGTTTTTGTTGTATGCCTTTTGCCTGTTCAGTTTGATGAATGGCTGCACCTGCTTCAATAAATAAACACTTGATAATTACAAATGAGAGCACAAATGTGCAGTATATGCATCAGTAAAACTGCTAACTCAAGCTCAAACTCAAGAAGTCCAGACTTCTATTAGTATTATCTCTGTAGTAGGCAGGATTTGAACATTAAAACTAGCGAGTTGCATCACTGTACACAGTACAAATTGTCAGATATCTTCTGAGTGAACATCCTGAATGACACTGAAAATATTTGAGATGTTCAACATCATCAAGTAAGCTTTAAGCATGAATTTAGAGACCTAAAATTTTCGTGATTTGGAAACCCGGGCGGAATCGCGGAATCCAGTAAAAAAAAAAAAGGAATTTACAGTATAACGCGGAATGTCACGAAATTTGGATGAATAAATCAAAAGTAGGTCAGAACACTTAAATCAAAACGCGATATGGTCTAGTGTCTGTGAATATTAAGCTGCAAAAATACTATTTAAATATGAATCCTGCATGTTCTGCTGGTCTCTGTGTGAATGAACGATGCAGATGCACGGTTTCATTTACTATACACGTACTGAAGTGCGCCCAACATTCGTGGTGTTTTCAGCCTCTGCCGCCTCAATATATGAACACATTCATGAGCATTTTATCGTTTCTTGAGTAAAACTATGATGAACTCACTGATGAAAGCAGCAAGCCGAAACGTCTGTTATTTGTATTTATCTCCTGTTTAAATAAAGAGAATTTTAGAGTGCAGACCTTGAGTAACGTTTAATATAAGAAATAGGTCTTTGCACCTACAAAATCTGGGAGAGCACGGTGAGTGTTGAGATTTGAGTAAAACTATACCATATACAAACAAAAACCTAAAAGTCTTCACATCAACCCATCAAAATAAAAGTTTGGTTTAACTTGAAGAAACGGTGACAGAAATATTGCTTAATGTAATGTTAGTACTACTACTATTACTACTACTACTACTAATAAAATTATTTTTAAAACATTATTTTTAAAGGAATATTTACCAGGAAAATTATTTACCAAAATGTATTTACCAGAAAAATGTAAATACACAACACCGTATTTATGAAAAAAAATAAAATGATAAAAATATATTTTTTAAATAAAATAATTTAATTAGAGATGCTTTTGATTATTAATATTTAATGAAACCATTCAAATGGAATCCAGAAAATGAATGGGAAATAGAATTTGGTAAAAAAAATAAAAAAACCGAATTTGAGAAAAAAAAATTAATTTCATAGGGCTTTAAAAATGTAATTTCTGTTAAACATTTTTGATGAATGAAATGGAATCCAGAAAAATTAAAAAAGAAAAAAAAATGGAATTTGGGAAAAAATGAAATTTTTCATAGGGCCCTAGCATGAATTATACTTCAGTTAAGACACGAACGCTTAGCATATGCGTACAGCCAAACATAGCCTTTTCAAGTATACTCCATTTGATAGCATGTGCAAACACACGCACACTAGAAATTATCATCCTTTATTTCATAATGTCTCTCTTACCCCATTCATGCAAACACTTGTCAATGCTGGTGTCTATTATTGTTGCAATATCTAGTTTTTTTCCGTCTCTCCACAAATGATACTGATTTAAAAATGGGTGAATAATTGTTGTCTTAAAATGCAGCATAATGTTTGCAACAGCATTCAAGTTGGTAATACGCTTAAAAATGATGCCTGAGTAGATGCCTCAATAGTGTGGAACAGACTGAATGGGTTATTTTACTTGCCCTAAATGAGAATTAACCCTCACTTACCAGAAGGATTTCCATTGGATTACTGTAAAAGTGTTTTTCCTTCACCAATATGATATGCTGTCTACATGCATTAAGTTAATGGAGAAATGTCTCTTTGACCAACTACTTGGTAGAGTACTCAGTCACACCCCTTAGCAACCACATTCAAAGTTCATTCTAAATCACTCTGGATGACCGCATCTGCTATAATACATTAAATATTATTTGTACATTCAAGATATTGGATAGATTCATCGTTTGATCGCGTTATGACAGGCTCTTAAACTTAAAACATGAAACACACACCTCTGTCTCTCTCCAGCCCTCTGTAACGTTACAGTCACACTCTCTGACAGCAGGAGGAAGGAGAGCAGTGGGAGAGAGTCTGATTATGAGCTGTGAAGACCCTTTCCTTCAAACCCCCTGCTGCATCACCGTGACTCATCACATCTCATTACAGGCCTGCAGACTTTCACTCTTAAAAATAAAGGTTCTTTATTGGAATCAATAGTTCCACAAAGAACCTTTACCATCCATGGAACCTTTTCATTCCACAAAAGGTTCTTTACAGTGGAAAAAGGTTCTTTAGATTATTAAAATGTTCTTCACACTAAAAAAATGGCTCTTTAGAGTGTGTAGGATATCAGACCGAATCAGACAATCTAAGATTTGG
>NW_015506075.1:254477-268342 GCF_001515645.1 Sinocyclocheilus grahami
TAAATTATTAAATTATTATTATCACTGTTTACCCTACAAGTGTAAGAGTGTTCCTGACTTCTTACACTCATTTTGCATTGATAATGACTTTCTGCCTATTTTTTACTGAAGAATTTTCTTGGCTAGGAAACTTTTATTTTAAATTATTATATATGTGAATTGACATGTTTTTTTTATTTATTTACTACTTCAGAATTTTAAGATTTAATTTATTTAAACAACTAGCTAAGACACAATTAATAGCAATCATTTTACTTAATTTTAAATTTTAAGTCAATATTTTAAGATATGTCTTTCAACCGGGGTTATTATCATTAACTAAAACTAATAAAACCATGTTTTGTTAATTGAAATAAAGCAGAAATAAAATATAAATGTTAAAACAAACTGAATCCTAATACTTAAATGTTTAAATTGAAGCACCAAAATTACGGACTAGAAATAAATTAAATCTAAAACTGAATTAAAACTAAATTTGAAAAAATAGATTAAACCTAAACAGTAATATTAAAAAAAACTTAAATGAAAATTAAGATATAAAAATAATGTAATGTATTATTAAAAATTATAATAGTACATAAAGAACACTAACTACTTTCAACAGTTTCAAGTCATTCTAATTTATTAATTTAATAAAATGATTTTATTTCATTTTAGAACGTATTTAAATAGCAAACATATACAATTCATAGCAATCAGTTTACATATATATAGTATTTTTAATCAGATAAAAACATGTGCCATTCACTGAATTCCAAACTCCACCTGAGCCTCAAGTCTTTCACAAAAAAATGCATGTGAGGCTTCGAATTTTATAGCAGAGCTTGTGATCTCCGCACGGTTTGACATTCATGGTAGGGCTCTTCACATGCAGGCTGCTTTCTAGCTGATGCCACCGCTAATGTTATGACAGTAAATCTCCAGACCAGGTGGTGTGTGTACAGCCTCAACACCGGCTGTGTTTGGCCTTCAAACATGCCGTCTTGTTTTCTGCTGCAGTGGCCGACTGCGCATTTGGATCTGCCTATTGTTTTTTTTAAAGCAACATATGAGCTCTGCACACCTTCCACTCATCTGCAATGTTAAAACTCTGGCTCCTCGCTGTGTCCTTCCTCACAGTAACTCAACCCTAGCATAGCTTTCCATGCTGTGGCCGTCTGAATGACAGTCTGTTGGGGGAAGAGAATGACTGCTTCATTAGCCTGTCTCACGGTCACCTTCAAAATCACTCACACAAAAATGCACCAGTTAGGGCAAAGACATGGTTTTTAAGCATTTGAAACGCACTATTACACACATATAATATACAACTGTCTTCCTTTTCGTGATTTTTTTTTGGCTACCTGCTTGCTGAGCTTATTATGTGGTTTCAGACGATTGTGAACTCCGATGAGTCTGTAGTGGAGGAGGGGTTGGTCCACGTGAGTAATGCTTGAGTCATTTAAACACCTGTGTACATTGATTGCACCTGGTTTATAGGGTTAGAAAAATCCCCCCTTATATGTCACAATCTACTCCTGGAGTTTATATAGAACCAGGTCGACACGTTTTAATGCTAAATAAATAGAATTAATACAATACAATAATAAAGGTAGTTTCAAAACTCATATTGGACATTCCAAGAGTGCCAATATTTTGTTCAACAGCACTGGGATTTTTTGCCGTCACACTCGGCTTATCTGTGTTTATGTGCCCCAGACAGACTGTCAGGAGATTTTTAGGTTATATTGTTTTGCTAGGAGGTTGTGATAAGTAGACTTTCTTTAAAAATGAGTCATTTGAATCACTCAACCGATTGGTTCAAAAACTCTGATTCATTCTGGAATGAAAGTCTAGTAATTCTCTACTATATAGTAAGCATAAAACAATATGTGACACTATGTCCAAATTCATAGTATTTATAGACAAAAAGTACCCGGATTACCTATTTATGATGAGATTTTGAAGTGCACATCTGGCGGACACTTTACCATCCCATGAGAGTTATGAATGCAATTCAACTGACGCCATAAGTCACATGCCAATATGGCAGACATTGTTAATCTGGATTTCATTCATACTACACATTCATACAATATAAAACATACGTTTAACTGTCACAAATTAAGTTCTTCACCAAATGTAGTGCCTACTAAGAACGTATGTGGTTTCAGAGGCCGCTAGAGTCTGCGTTTCCATTAATGATTTGCACAAACCTTTTGCAATATTACGTATATCGCAGCCATCACACTAGCTATTATTTTTAATCGAAGGAAAGTAGGCGTGTATCTTTAGTGAAGCAGCACGGAGGGCTGCATCTGGGACGCTTCTGAAAATAAGGGGTTATCCAAGCATTAATGGCAAGGAAAGCCCCTTATACTTGAAAGCGGCCACGTATGAGGTGTTTCTTGGAAGTTATAGTATATTAAAGAATGATCATGTGAGTTTTACGCACACCAGGTGACCTTAAAATGCGGGGGGAAAAAAAGTTTCCATTGCAATTTTGCGAAATATTCCTTTTTCAAATAGCCTGAAAAAGCACCTCATGCGAGCGTAAAAACTTTTTTTCAATATATGGAAGTTTTTGCGAAATTGACTTTTTTCCACTGGGCGTATTTTCAATTCGCAATTTCAATTTGCGGAATTTGAAGGGTAATGGAAGCACAGGTACTTAATCACTCTTTCAGCTGATTTACTGAAAAATACTGATTCATTCAGTAATAAAAATGTGACCAGCTGCGTCCAAAATCACATACTGACTGAGTAGTTATTACATGTGATAAGGAAATTCCCGTAAAAAAAATGCTCTAAATATTATGCATGTGTGTAGTATGAATGCATTCAGAAAATACTACATCTGTTATGTTTTGTAATTGTCATGTGACCTGCGGCATCAGTTGCATTGCTTCACTGCCATTCTTGACTCCTCTGGTCTCATGGGATAGAATAGTGTTCATAATCTCGCTAGATGAGTTAATGGTTTATTCTGCAGTGGCTTCATTTGCTTTGCCTTTCTTTTTTTGCTGGAGCAAAAATAGACCAAATAACTGGCAATACTGCATCTAAAGTGTAAACTACTCAGTATTAATGATATTTAGAGCAACAGTACTCTTCGTCATATAATGATGACTAATTATAATCAACTTTTGGAAAGAAAATTATCTTGGCCGTTACAATTTAATAATTTTACCTACAATTTAGTTATAATTTAGCATTACAACACTATAGCAACTATGTCAATATAAGTGTAAAAACACTCAGAATACTTCAGAAACCTGGTTTTCATTCACGCCTTGCTCTACTAGATATTTCTTTTTTTATTATATTTTTATCAGAACAAGGTGCATTGAAAGTATTCCGTGACAGAGGCACTTTCAAATGCATTAATTAAACAAATATTTTTTACCCACAACTTAACAAAAAAAAAACAGAAGGTTTATTAAAGGATCCCATGTTTTGTAAAATGTTCTGGTTGATCCTCTGACAAAATATTAGATTTTTTAAGCTTTTAGAAAAAACATTACATCACTAAGCCATGGTGACAGTTTAGGTGGCATTGGTGATTTCCACTCTAAAATAATTCTTCTTCTAGCTATTAATGTTGCAAATGCCAAGGCATTTTCTTTACCTTTGGTTATGTGAATGTTGTCACCTGTAACTCCAAACAAAGCCATTATTGGGTCAGGCTGAATTCTTAAATTATATGCAGTTTAAAATCTCAAATATTGAAAACCAAAATTGTCTCAGTTTAGTACATGACCAGAACGTATGGGTTAGATCTGCCTTAAATGCATTGCAACGATCATATGTTTCATCTATATTTGGGTATAGTTTAGCCAGTTTAGTTTTACTATAGTGAATATGTTAGAGAACTTTCATCTGAATCAGATTGAGTTGTGCACAAGATGAATTTATTCTGTCAACAGCTTTATCCCAAGTGTCTTCGGATATGTCAATTCCCAACTCTCCTATCCATACTGTTTTGATCTTCTCTGCTCTCCCGGACAAATAAGGATTTTTCAAACTCTGCTGCTCTGTGTTTCACAGAAACCTGGCTGAAAGACGCCATTCCGGACAGCGCGTTGAATCTCCCGGGCTTTCAGCTGTTTAGAGCAGATCGCGACGCAGAAGCAACGGGGAAATCACGCGGCGGCGGAACATGCTTTTACATCAATGAGAGGTGGTGTACAGATGTAATATCACTCTGTCCCACGAGCAGCTTTGGGGCTCTCTGATCACTGCTTGGTTCATCTTATACCGACCTACAGGCAGAAACTGAAATCAGCTAAACCTGTATTAAGGACTGTAAAAAGATGGACTAATGAAGCAGAGCAGGATTTACAAGCTTGTTTTGACCTCACTGATTGGGAGTGTTTTTGAAGCTGCTGCCACCGATCTGGACGAGCTCACAGAGACTGTAACATCTTATATCAGTTTCTGTGAAGACATGTGCATTCCTACCAGGACTCATTTAACTTACAACAATGACAAACCATGGTTCACTGCAAAACTCAGACAGCTCCATCAGGCCAAAGAAGATGCTCACAGGAAGGGGGATAATGTCTTGTATAAACAGGCTAAATACACACTGGAAAAGGAGATCAGAGTGGCAAAGAGGAATTATTCTGGAAAAATAAGGACTCAGTGTGGAAAAGTCTAAAAGAAATCACCAATTACAAGACACCATCCCCCAGCACTGTGGAGAATCAACACCTGGCAGACAGGAGATTATGCGGACTGCTGAGCGAATCATTGGTACAACCCTCCCTTCTCAAGTGAGCAAAAGGCCTGGCAAAATCACTCTGGACCCCTCACATCCAGCACACTCCCTCTTTGAACTGTTGCCATCTGGTCGACGCTACAGAGCACTGAGCACTAGAATGACCAGACACAGGAACAGTTTCTTCCCTCAGGCAATCCATCTCATGAACACTTAACAATAACTGTGGAACACACACTATTTATTCACTCATACACTTATTTATCTAACACACATACTCAGTCTACACCTCAAAATTGCACATAATATTCAGTACCTGTACATACAAAAACTGTCTATTGTAATACACCTGCACATACAACTGTCAATTTATATATTTTTATTCCTTATTTACTTGTTCTATTTTTTTATTATCTGTGTTTTTTGTTCTGTCACTGTCATTCTGTTACACTGTGGAAGCTTCTGTCACGAAAACAAATTCCTTGTATGTGTAAACATACCTGGCAATAAAGCTCATTCTGATAAGAACACAGATAAACCGTAAAACCGTTCTGATAAGAACACAGATATATTTTGGAAATGAGGCCCTTGAGGTGTGTAGGGGTCTTAAGAACCAAGTCCAATCCTGATTCAGAGGGCATTTGAGGAAACACCTGTATAAAGTGACGAACCTGGAGATAACAAAGAAAATCGGACTTTTGAAGATTACATTTTTGAATCAGATCATTGTAATTAGCAAAAATATTATAAATGAAAAAGTCACTACATTTAACTATGCCCAAGTCCTGCCATTGCTTGAAAGTAGCATCTAGCTCGGCGGCTGGGAAAAGATGATTATTACATATGGGGGTTTCCAAGGAAAAGTCTTTGAGTTGAAATGCTTGTCTAAACTGATTATATATTTTGAGAGTGGAAATTACAACTGGACTTGAGGAAAACTGCGATGTGAGAATGGTGACTTCATTGTAATCAGCACCGCCAGTGATGCTGATTTGCAAGACTTAGCCTCCGCTTCCCACCATTCTATATGTGTGGACTGAGCTCTACTAGACATTTCTTACTGTGAAACGCTCAGACACCTGATGCCAGCTCAAGGTTTCATTATTGGCAAAAGCCTCCAGCAGGCCCCAGGCTCCAAACAGACACAGGAAAGATGCTCCGGTTCCATCAGCATCTCATCCTCCTTCACTTTTCTCCCTCTAGACAGCTTGCAGATCGATGTCTGCGATAGACACTGATCATCATGCATAAATAATCCAGGACTGTAAAACAGAAGTGAGAATGCTCTGACGTGTCAGGAGTGAGAGCTGATCTCCTTCACCTTACTGAAGACACAATGGCAGTTTATTTAATAAATGAGATGGCACGTGAAGACACTAAATAAACATAATAAATAATGTAAACACTGTGACTTTAAGATGGAAAAAGCATGTGCTTGTTTAGGATGTTTCTACTTTTTTTTAGTTTTTTTGGTACAACTGGCACATTAACACTTTTGTCGTCCTGCGCTCATCGCAGCATCTGCTGAGATAATGATAATAGATGTTACATTCAAGAGGGTTCAAACTCCCAGCAGTGAATTCCACACTCCAGCAGTGATTTTAACATACTGTCACTGTTCTCTCCAGGTGTGAATTACACCTATTTCTGCAGCTCTGCATGTGACCCAGCAGTTCAGAGTGCTCTGATCAGGAGATTTGTCTCTTGCACGTCAACTCTGAGAGATTTACGTACATCCTGGACTGTCCAGCCTTTGTAAAGCCAGCTAAGAGCAGATGTCCTATTCCTCACTGATAACACAATGTGTTAAGAGCAGAGAAATTAATCAAACTCACCCAGAGTCACCAGTGTGTAAGCAGAGATTCTCTGATTTATTACTGCAGAGCAACATGACGTTCCTATGAAGGCTTATGTAACACGGCTTCCCTAATGAATAACCACTTTTGACCAACCAACTTTATTAGATATTTTTTTTAATTCATCGTTATCTAATGATTTTGTATATTTTATCATTCATGCACATTTCCCTTATGTTTTTAAACATTTAAAATTCATTATCTAAGGTTCACTTTAAGTTAACCTATAGGCCCTTTCGCACCGCTTTAGTTCCAGAACTAAATGTACGGTACTAAAGTACTGGGACGATTTTGCGCAAACTATTTCCCAGTACCATTTAAAGGGTTGCATTCGCACCGACAGTGTGTACTAAGAACCGGTCTACAGCGACGTCATTTGTGCGTGGCGTTCAACAACTAAAACAAAGATAAACAACATTAACAACAGGAGGCTGGAGGACGCTGTGATCGGAGCTGTGTGTTTGTTGTGTCTCGCGGGTTTCACAATTAGTTCCACAATTAGTTCTGGTACTATGAAAAGGTTCCTGCGGTGCGAAAGGCCCTATTAAAAACACTTAATAACATTTAAAGGGGTCCTATTATGCTCTTTTACAAAGTCTTGATTTTGTTTTGGGGGTGTACTAGAACAGGCTCTCATACTAGGTTGTTCGAAAAACACATTATTTTTCACATATTTTACATTATTACAACACCTCTCTCCCCAGTCTGGCATGAACGGCTCGAATAGTTCCTGTATCAAATTAAAAAGGCCCGCCTTCTGAAATACGAAGTGTGCTGTGATTGGTTAGCTGGGCCAGTGTGTGTTGTGATTGGCAGCACTCGGCACCTGGTCGGGATATGTCATGCCCCTTACCATAGCCACCTGCCAGCTTCAGTGTAAATACTGCGTCAAAATCAATTCGCGATTTAAACCCGGATGATTGTAATCACTCAAAGTTCGTCTGCCTTGGGAAAGCTAGCGTGTCTCCGACATAGTGATAACACTCGTTCCCTTCTCTAGTGCAGCTCAACCAGGTCTCGTCCCATTCGTCAATATTTGTGATATCACAAATCCCGGAAAATATGCGTTGTAGTCCAAACGAGCCGTTCATTGTAGTTTTTGTAGTTTACATTGTAGTTTTTGAAAAGTGATCTCTGTTAAATAAAATATCTCCTTTTGAAGTGGACTTTGAGCTTTGCAGAGCTTTGTTATGCCCAAACAGCAACATTACAGACTAACTAAAATTGAAAAAGTGAAAAAGCATTATAGGACGCCTCTGAACTGGTAAAAATGTTAGCTCTTCAGCAAATCTCAAAATGAATATTTCTTTTCCATAGATGTTTTGAAGCCTAATTTCACTTGTAGCACTGAAAACCACTGTTTTAATTCTGTTTTACTATTTATTTATTTAGACAAAATAGTGCATTTTGCCATTTTTTTGTTTATTCTTAAATTACATTTTGATGTTTGAATTTAAACGAAACTGATTTTTGTTTTTAGTGTTTTTTTAAATTTATAAGACAAAACAGTATAAATTGACAAAATAGTATAACATTAATATCAGCCATTGTTTATTTATTTATATTGTTATTTTTAATTAATTTATTTTTTATTAGAATATGCCTAAATACTTTGTAGCATTTATTTGGAGGTTGCCTTGTGATACCTAAATACACTTGTAGCATTTAATGTAACAACTCATTTTAGTTTTCAGAGGTTTTATTTTATTTATTTAGCCAAAGTAGTATAAAATATTAATGTCTGCCATTTTTATTTATTTTTATATTAGAATGTTGTGATGCCTAGCAATTGCAGCATTTAAAACAACAGATTTTTAGTTTTCAGAGGTTTTATTTATTTAGCCAGAGTAGTATAAAATATTAATATCTGCCATTTTTATTTATTTTTACATTAAAATGTTGTGATGCCTAACAACGGCAGCATTTAAAACAACTGATTTTAATGTTTTATTTAGACAAAAATTAATTTTATTGATGCCTTGTAGCATTTGAAACAAACCAAAATATGAGCAATAGCCTTCACTTAGTCTGATATGCAAATACAGTATGGATATCTAATACAAGTCAGGTGTGATTAGATTAGTACAATGCAAATAAGGATCAGGTTTGCAAATTATTCAACGATACTTCATGGAATTTGAATTTGTATAATCAAACGAGTCTAACAGATCCTGCCGGAGTGAATTGACACAAAAGCACCGATTCCCACAAACAGGAAACAATAACGGAGCCACGGCTTTGGGAATCCCATCAGCACGTACGGGTAACGGATAGACATGAAGGGTGCGTCCTGGCACAGCTGTCCCCTGGGGTGTGGGAGACAGCTGTCCCGCCAGAACAGAGCCAGCAGTGTTCCAGGAAAAGTGTCGATCAGCAGAGCTCACTCGTCTGGGCCTCCTTGTGCAGTCGAAACAAACTCAGCATGTGAATGAGCCGTGTTGTCATAGGCAGAGACAGACGGCACAATGGAGAGCTGCTCAACCTCAGTACCGCCAGCCGGTACAAAGAACAGCCCTTCAGTACACGCTGATAACTGGGGAGCCATTCAATTGAGCATCACTCGGAAACACTCTAAAACACTAATTATATTCCGGGAAAATATTCCGGTAGGTCAGCGTGAAGATAACAGCCTGTCGACGACATGAAGTTAACGCTGGATCCTAAACAGATGCTTCTCAGTAAAGCAGCAAGCAATCATTTTTGGTTCTGAGTTTTAGTCTAAGCATTTAGGTTTTGTTTTGCATGATGTAAAAACAGCCCATAGTGAAATCTCATTGGTCTTAAATCCAAAAATCAAATGCGTCCTTATAGGTTGTGATTTTGTAATTCCACTTTTAAGTTAAGTTTTATACAGATGAGGAGCAGTAATTCAGTCCAATGAGTTTGTAGTGTGGGCGGGGCTACTGTCGCAACTTCCACTGATCTAAATTCATTCAATTTAAAGCACTACAGCTACAGCCATGAAAACACTGCTTATCGAAAACATTTGCCTTCTTTAATAAGTTTAGACAATTTCAAATGTCAAGTTATTTTTTATAATATTAAATATTTATGTACATTTATTAATAATACTTAATTCTACAATATTTATATTAACATTAATACCAAGTAGTTTTAATATAATTTTTTTTTTTAGCAGCAAAGCACAGTCACTATGGAATTTTGTTTGTGCAAACAAATTTACTGGCTTCAACAATAAATATTCACAATTCAAATGTCAAATAATTTTTTTATTATTTTTTTCAAATATTCAATAAGCAATATTTATAATATTAAATATTATTTTTGTATTAAAATAACACAGTTTTAAACACATAAAACATTAAGAGCAAACCGTTTTAATATTTTAGCAGCAAAGCACGGCCATGTAAATATTTTTTTTTTCATGTAATATTAAATATTTAAAATATATATATATATATTTAATATTAATTTTCCATATTAAATAATTGTTTAATATAAAATATTTTATATATTATTTTAAATATTAAATATATTAATACTAAATCATTTTAACATCTTTTTCTGTTTGTTTTTTGACAGCAAAGCATGGCTGCTAAAATATTACTATTACACAAGTGTAAGATAACTAACTAAACAAATAAAGGTTAAGACGACCTCAGAAAAAAATGTCACTTGCTGGACGTCTAGTTGACCATCCTTCTGCCCTACCTCTAGTCAGTACATTGTATCAGGACACTCTTCGAATTTCACTCAGCACTTGAAGAACCCATAGAGACACCGATCATCTCTAAAAAGGGAAATCAAACAAACTACCTACTGTCAGTTCCATTCTAAAGGACAAACTCTGTTTTTCAGCATGATCAACAACATATCATGTATCAAAAGTGTCACCTATAGATAAAGCCGAGTACATTCCTCATATCAGATGGATGCGCAGATGTGCTCCAGAGATTTTCTGACTGTAATCCAATCAGACTGCGGCCACATCACGAGACGGTATGAGATGATGAATGACAGAGAGGCGAGGCAGTGAAGAGGCTGAGATCACTTACCCAGACCGGAGGCGTAAATGGCCTTAACTGACTTCTTCATCTTATAAAGGACACTGCGGTCCACATCCAGGGCCTAAACACAGACACAGAAAGAAACCGAGATTTAATATGTGCATCCCAAAGCCTTTAGGACATGAATACAGATGCACATTAACATCAGCACTACTGCACCACACACATTTATCAAAGACCCTTAATTATCTTTAGGTTACGCTCAAATATGAATCTCACACCTACACAGACTCAGGTGTGTGTGTGTGTGTGTGTACATGGGGGGCAGAACCTGCTGTCTTCAGTCTGCAGGTGATTCATTATTCAAAAGCCAGCTCCTAAAAATACTCCAAAACAATCCCTGCATTGCAGGAGCAGCGGAAGTCGGCAGGCAGGACTGCACAGCTGAATCTGTACACATTCACGAAAAAACAAACCTCCCCAGGAGCACCACAGCACGCAACACACACACACACACAGAGCAATATAGCATTAAAGAAGAGTACGAAGCAGAAGCTAGAAAATACCACACTTTAAAGCCTAAATCTGAGTGTTGTTATTGTACACAGTTTTATGATTCAAATCAATTGCGATTCACAAGCTCTTGATTTTTGATTAACATATATGATATAACCACATTTATTTGGGTTTGTTACAGTTATAATGTAATTGTTGATTACATATGAAAGACTTTCTTGCTTCACTAACACTGTTAACTCTTCATTAGACTCAGTAGACATTTTCACAATATAACATTTCATTATTTATTTAATAAAACAGCTACATTTGACAATATCTATTTATATCTGCTCTCAAATGGCTTGAAAGGGGGAAAGAGACCAAAACATATTTGAAACATGCCAAAAATGTTAAATAAAATTATATTTATTGTATTACATGTTCCCACTATAAGACAACTTAAATACCTGTAAAAAAAATTTTTTTTTAATAAAATCTTGCCTACACATAATCTTAAAATTCAGTCTTTTTATTCTTCTTTTTTTGGTCAATTGAAACCGATTCATGGAAATGAATCACATTTCTTAACTTTTAATGCTACCATTATTTTTTTTTATAGTCATATAATCACAAAAACTTTAGGCCAAATTGTACAGCCCTACATACAAGTTCAGCAAACCTGGTGTTTTATTAAAACACACACACAAAAACACATTTTGCTATATAAAATTGCAAAAACAAACAATTAAGATTTAATTTTTTTCCTCAAATCATGCAGCCCCAACAGCATACCATTCAGTACCACAGCAGGGTGAAACCTACAAAAAAAAATATGATACCAAATCGAAAATTTGCATTGAAAAGGGAAATAGCGTCTCAACATAACAGTTCCTCTACTGAAGCAGCCCAGCTCAGATGTGGTCAGCCGATTACACATCCTCCAATCACCTCTCAGTACCTCCATGCTGCTTATAAAGCCTCAAACCTCCAGATAAATCTAACGAAACACCGGCCTCAACATCCTCTGCCATTTGGCCCTGTTCACAGGAGCCTTCGCTGCTCCCAAAATGGAAGAAAGTAAATCCTGCTTTTATTAAAAAATGCTGTGTAATATTTATTTTCCAAACATGTCATAGGGAAGCTATCTAGATGCTCGTCTGATGGCTGTACGTGTTTTATTTAGTGGAGCGTTCGGTTTCAGAGCGGTAGGTAGACTGACAATGCTTTTACTCATGATGGGGAGTGAGCCGGACCATGAACCACCAAAACCAAGACGCCTGACAAAGCAAAATGAGAGTTTACTAAGAAAACAGTACAGTTATTAATAAACCAAATTATTTCATAACAATAGAAATAAATTTACACTAACACCACATTAACTATCCACAGTTTTGTGAAACTACTACCACTTCAATAACCACAGGAAAGCATCAGCCAGTCTTTCATATAATTTCATCCTTTTTCTTAGTTATCTTTGAGAGGGATTACACCTCAGCAGTCAGCACACAAAAATAATGATATTTTTTATTAAATACAACTAGAGTTATCGAGGGAGAGAGTGAGATGTGACCTAAACTTGACTTGAGTCAAACAGGGAAGCAGTTTCACATCAGACTACTGAGTAAAAAAAAAAAAACTCACTTCACAGTGTGTCTTTGTTTCACACACAGAGATCTACTATACAACTGTCCTTCACTGAAGTGACATGAGAATTGTAGGAGAAACAGGACTTTATTACAGCATTCATAAGTGGGTTACTTGTATTAGGTACTAATCCCTGTGACTAGTTAAGCATCAACCACCTGTCTCTTTACAATATTTTAATGCTCTGCTCCAAAATGTAGGAGATATAATAAGAGTCTGATGTTAGAATTAGTGGTTCAACGGATCACAAATCTCACGGTTTGGATCACATTACGGTTTTTGACCCACGGATCGGATCATTTTTCGGATCAGCAAGAAAATAAAAATATTTCAATTGAACTTGCTTTCCATTTATTACTTAAAGCGAAGTACTTCTTTGATACCACAGCAAATACTACTAGATTAACAAAGAAAGTTTAAACATGATTAAAGAGACAAGAGAACAGCCAGTAAAAATAAGAACAAATACACAAATTACAAGCATAGAGAAATACAACAGAATGTTACAAATAAAATAAAGTTGGTAGTATTCAAATACAGAAATTTAATAATTAGAGAAAATAACACTGCATAGTGTTCACTGTATAAATTAAATATAGATTTTTATCACAGCTGTTTTGTTGTTGTATTTATAGGCCGCTGTCCCTTTAAAGGGGTCATATGATGCGATTTCAAGTGTTCCTTTCTCTTTGGAGTGTTACAAGCTGTTCGTGAATAGATAAGATCCCTGAAGTTGTAAAGACTGAAGTCTCAAAACTCAAAGAGATATTCTTTATCAAAGTTAAGACTCTGCCACGCCCCCCTAAAACGGCTCGTTCTAACACGCCCCCACATATCTACCTCACTATTTGTGGAAATATTAGCGTAATGCCGCCCAAATGTGCACGCAAAGAAAGAAGGCGTGGTTTCAGTAACCGCAGTTAGTGTTGAAGCAGCCATGTCAGGGAGAAGCTGTGTGTTTCAGTGCGAAAGCAAAAGCACTTTATTTGGCCTTCTGGAAGTAGATGCATTTAGGAATCTTTAAGATTACTTACAACAGAACACCGTTTCGTGAACCTAGGAGAGGAGGTAATTCTGACTTTGCTATGACAATCTGGCACTTCTGAATCAGCTACTGTTTTGTTATTAGTTGAAGTATTTGCTATTGACTGTTCAAATGCGGAGTTTTGTGCATCCTGTGTGTGTGTGTGTGTGTGTGTG
>NW_015506075.1:268574-306628 GCF_001515645.1 Sinocyclocheilus grahami
TTTACTGTCTTTACATTTATTTTGAAAGATGAAGCTCGCAATTATGGTAAGGGGCGTTACATTTCCAACGAGTGCTTGCGGTGTTCGGCCAATCACAATGCACTGGGTCAGCTGGCCAATCAGAGCAGACTGCACTTGTCGGAAGGAGGGACTTTGTAGAAAACGAAGCGTTTGAGAGAGGCGGGGCATAGAGGACCTACAATAATGTACAGTATTTGAAAAATAATGTGTTTTTTTAACATTAAAGCATGTCAACATATTCGGTTACACCAAATACACAAAATAATGATCTTTAAAAAAGCATCATATGACCCCTTTAAGACCCGATGAACGGATCCGATATAATGATACACATCAAATCCGATTTCTTTCTCAGCTGTTTTCATTCACTTGAGACGTAACTGACTGCGTTTACCTGAATGATGGTCGAGATGGGTATTTTGTCATAACTGTATGTGTCTGTTCAGAGAATTCAGAAGAGGATTGAGTTCGGTGTTCGTGCGCTGTCTGTTAAACGCATGTGCGTGCTTCATGTGTGCGGTTGTGCGAATAGAGAACCTCGCGCGAGTAACAAATCGAGTTCTCTTTCGCCTTTTCTCTCTGGAATTGTTTAAAATTCGCTTGCTTGTGTAAATACGAACAAATGATAAACTTATACTCTATTATGGTTCAATTTTGCAATTAATCTACGGGTCACATGCGTGGCGAACCGTGGGGCTTGGTCCGTACGGATCACGGATCAACTACGATCCGTTTAACCACTAGTTAGAATGCTGCAAACTCTCTCAAAATCACATACAAAATTTTAGTTGCATCAAATTGATCAAAGGTGACAGTAAGACATAATAATGTTAAAAAGGTTCATATTTCATATAAATGCTGTTTTTCAAACATTCTATTCAAAGAATACTGAAAAACAAAATCTATAAGTTTCCAGAAAAATATTAAACTGCACAGCTGTTTTCCACTTTGACAATGATTAGAAATGTTTCTTGAGCACCAAATCAGCCTGATTTCTGAAGAATCATGTGACACTGAAGACTGGAGTAATGATGCAGAAAATTCAGCTTTGCAATCACAGAAATACATTGCATTTTATAATATATAATAAATATAGTAAACGGTTATTTTCAATTGTAATAATATTGCGCAATATTACCGTTTTAGTGTATTTTTGATCAAATAAATGCAGCCATGGTCAACATAAGACTTCTTTTTCAAAAACATCAGAAAATCTTATGACACAATTTTCAAATCAACCAATATTTTCTTTTGCTCTTAAAAAATAACTTTGGTGGTAAAATGATGGCATCAGATGGCAATAACATGGTAATTTAGTAGCTGGCTATTAAATAAAGGCCTATTTCGAATGAAATACTGAATTCCTGATAATCTTTTCCAATGAATCCTCCTTTTTTACGGCACAATTCAAAACAAAACTGCCAATCTCCCGTCCATAACAGAACAAGGCTCTTCTATTGCCTCACAAAACCATGTGTTTCCCTTTTATGTGCAGAAAAAGCTGCATTAGAGTGATGTGCAGTAAAATCTGACAGACTGATCAAGTAGCTCTCTGTCATCTGAAACCGCCATCGGCCTCCATTTATCTTCATCTCTACAGACCCTGTACTCCTTCACTTAATCTCATTTCACTGGCCTTTATCTTTATCCATAAGTGAGGCACTCAGCCCTGGACAAGCTGAGACCGTGTTTTAATGAAAGCACATCTCGGAAGGAGATCTGATGCTACATTTCCTAAGCTACACCTTCTAGCAAAGCAAATCCTGAAGGGAAAATTCAAGGCATGAATCTCTTTCCACAGCTCATGAAGAGCATACAAAGGGTTAAAGGGGGTCTATTCTCACTGAAGTGCTGTTATGACAACACAGTGGCATTTTTTCATTGTCCTCTTTCAACATTAATCTTCATCGGGTTTTAATTTAAATCGGTGAGGCACTAAACGGGATCCTTGGAAAAAATGCGGAGGGCAGAACTGAATAGGCTAAGTGCCCATCAAACTTCATCAGTCAATGTTAGCGGAGAAACGAAGAGGGACACACTAAAAGAGACGCATATAACACAGTCAGCATTCGTGCGATATTTTCATTATGTTGAAACACATTCTGACAGGCTCCTCTGTGAAAGCGTTTGAGTGTTAAATAAGCATGCAGGGACAGACAAGATGTTGTGTTCGTGATTCTGACAGTGTGAAATGAATTACACACCTGCCACACGCTCACTCTGATCTGTGGAAATACCTCACTTCATCTGAAAGTGAGGTAAAATGAAAAGTGTCCTCTGAAATGCCTGGTATACACTGTACAGTTTTGGCCTGTCCCAGACAAAAGATGACCAATGTGAAGCAATCATGGAGATTTCTTTAGTTGTAGCTCCTAAACGCTGGTTCTATGTCATACTTTCAGAGCGGTTCAAAGATGGCCACTGTTTAGCCTCAGACGTCACACCCACGGACCGTTGTCTGAACGACTGATGCATATCGCACACAAAATTGGAAACACCTCAGGAGTTTCGAAGTCGTCATCAGATTGGTTAAATTATACAGGATTTCCAGGAGATTTGTGTGTCGCTTTCTTTATCGTTCTGCCTGGAAACAAAGATGACATGACGCCAAACCCCCTCATGGAAGAAGAAAGCCGTTGTGTTTACAACTGTGACAATGAGCGCTTATCAGGATCAACTAAACGCTGGATTTTCAAAAGTATGTGAAATATTTAAAGTTCGCAGCATAGAATCTTTAAAATATTGCCAAGAGTTTTACACACTGGTCTGTTATTTTGGGGATATTTTCACGTCCCTAAGCATGACGCGGCACAAACTAAACATGATTGGTTGCTTTACCTGTCAGTCATATGGCCTCTCCATTCGAAGCGGCCAAGGTTCCCAGACCTTCTGCAGTCAATCTGAAGGTCTGGTTATGAGAGACTAGCCGCTGTTATGAACTTGCGACAATAGACAGCCTGCAAATTTTTTCTGGCAGTGTCAGAAGTTTAGGACAATCATCTGTATTGATTAACACAATTACATTAATCACAATTTCCATTCATCTTGCTCTATTTGTTTACCACTAATGCAAGCTGATGGCATTAATTCTTCTACACTAACTTGCATCATACCCTACGATTCAATAGGTTTAATCATCATAGAGTCTACACACACGTCGTACCCAGGTTTATTAGATCCATGCAGAACAGTGTGATTTGTAACAATTGTATAAGATCGCTAAATTCGCACTGTGGAAGGCATAAGAGTTGTACATTTCTGAAATTGTTCATTTAAGCCACACAACTAGGGGGCGCTGTGTAGCATATCAACATGTGACCACCCATATTTACATATGCATGTTCAGATTCACATATCAACACCTATTCAGTCACTCAGCATAATAGCGCGTGGAGATTAGCTGATCACAATAGAGGTCATTTACAGATATTGAGTGAGTTCGCAAAAAATATTCCCTCATAGGAATGATTGCGCCCATATTTTGGCTCATTTTGAGTCAGAGTGACTGTCGAGCACATCCGAAAGTGAGTTTTGATTGAGTAACTTCTAGAGCCATGCAGCAACTGTTTCAGATGGTTCAGTCCAATTTGGTGAACTGGTTCAAATTCGATTTGCTAGCTCTACCAGCCAATGTGGTAACACTGAGAAAGTAACAATTGTGCTACATTTTGAATTGTGTTTAGGGCTGTCGCGATTCGTCGATTTTATTAGACTATTCGATTTTTTTAAATCCTCAACTTCATTTTGCTCGCATCGACTAACCGGCAAAATACCAGAAGTGGCGCATTTCACAGACGAGAATGTATAAAACACATTATTAGTCTGTTTTCCAAGGCTGCATGATATATTAAACTCATTCAAAAATCATAATTAAGCATAATTGTGAATTCACAAACGCTACGATTTAATTAAATAATTGGTAACACTTTACAATAAGGTTCATTAGTTAACTACATTAGTTAACATGAACTAATAATGAACTGCACTTATACAGCGTTTATTAATCTTTGTTAATGTTAATTTCAACATTTACTAATACATTATTAAAATCTTGTTAACATTAGTTAATGCACTGTGAACTAACATGAACATCTGTATTTTTATTAACTAACGTGAGCGTAGATTAGTAAATACAGTAACAAATGTCAGTTATTTGGACTATGTGATGGACACTTGCTTCTTGCATTTTATGTTGCACTTTACTTTTTTACTTTTGGATTTCATTTGGTTTAATGAAATATAGTTTAATAAAATATTCTTAAGTAAAATTGTTGATTTTTTTTGTGGGAAATTAATCGTTTAGATGAATCGATAAATTAGTCAATAGATTAATCGAAATAAAAATAGTCGTTGAGGCAGCCCTAATTGTGTTGTAACATTTCTAAACATTCTTCAAGTAGGGAGGTCAGGGAGGGAGGTGGAAAATGATCCTGTAAATTTGAATTACAAATTCGATTTGATTTTCACTAGGGTTGCAAAATTCTGTGAAACTTTCCATGGGAATTAATGGGGATATAGTCCTATGAAAATTAACATGAATATATGGGAATAAACTGGTAATTTGCAAAACTGCAAATTAGCCTATAACAGGGAAATTAAATGTAGTTGAAAAAACATCTGGCAGCACAGCTTTGGTTAAAACAACCAGATTTAATGCAAAATCAGATGAATTTCTACCATGCGCATTCCTCAATCACATGCACAGATAATTTCTAGAATCTGCACACTACAGCAGGACTATTGAAGTCACACTACTGCATTTGAGCAGTCAAATAAGTTTTGATTATATTATTAGGATAAATATGTTTGATTTATTGTATTAAAGTTTAACTAGCAAAATAAAAATGTGTTTATACAGCAGCTAGCTAGCCAGTAAATCAGATGTTAAATGTAAGCTAGCTAACATAATTTTTTGGCCAATTTAAGAGGCCAGCTATCATGGTGCTAGCTAGCTCAACTGTGATGACATTTCTTCTGCTAGCAAGTCTTCTGTTATCACACAACAAATGTGTTTATACAGCAGCTAGCTAGCCAGTAAATCAGATGTTAAATGTAAGCTAGCTAACATAATTTTTTTGCCAATTTAAGAGGCCAGCTATCATGGTGCTAGCTAGCTCAACTGTGATGACATTTCTTCTGCTAGCAAGTCTTCTGTTATCACACAAGAACGTAGGTTATGTTCCCGTAAATCCCCTAGCTTAACTTCCAATGGAAAGTTTCTGAAATGTACTGGACATTTTCTGACCCTATGCAACCCTTATAAAAAATTTGAAGTAGACTTCAATATGTCCCCTGTAATGTAAATGGACTTTGTGTTTCATTGCGTTCTTTGTTCTTCGGTTTCCAAAAGTGCAACAGTGTCACAACGTCACCTATGATAGCACTCAGGTGATAATGGGCGACACAGCATCTGACAAAGAAATGAGACATTCCTTGTACTAGTGGTGTCCTGGCATCATCATCTCACACTGGCGCACAAAGCGTCAGGAGGCTCTCTCCCATCTTTCATTTGCTTTATTTCGGTTAACTAATGTATAACAGACACCCTGAACACTGCCAAAACATTACAAAACCGAGGGTTTGATGACTATCCCAGCGCAGTGAAATAGGGACCTTCAAGTCAATATGACGTCAGGCACCATCTGTCCCGCTCCAGTCTGGAGAGCAGCATCTCTGAAGGTGCCAGGCCATCGCTGGGGTGACTGTGTCACTCTATATTCCCCACGCTGGCGGGAGAGCACTGGGTTTCAGAGCTTATCACCCTTTCAGGCAGCAGTGACCCTGATTTATGGGACACCAGGGAAGAGTCACACCATGGGCCAAATGGGAGGAACTTTCTCCTGACAGATGCTGCCATGAGTCAAACTGACCGGACCAAGCCTCGATCCAGTGAAGTATTGCTTCAAATAAGGAAAATAATGACCATAATTGAAGCCAACTTCCAATATTTAATAGATACAGTGACTTAAAGATGCATCTTCAATGATGAGTATTTTTTTTTTCTGTACTAAAAATCTGTTTAGATTTTTTAAGTCCTGATACAATAATGAAGATTTTTTTTTTACAAAAAACAATAATATAAAAATTATAATATATATTTTTAAAAATACATATTTAAAAAATATATATATTTTTAAAATTTAAAAATATGCCTCTCTTTAAAAATATATATATTTTTAATGACAAGACACAGAGAAATAATATTCAAATTTAGTTTTTGAGGAGTGTCTCAAAGACAGAAAAAAAGAAAAGCATATTTTTTTATTTAATTTTCAGATTTTTTATTTTTACAAACTACTTCAGTGCTTACTAACGTTTGAAAAACCTTTGTCTAGCAAATTGATATCATAGGTGTAACCAACATGCAGAAACATACAGAAAACACAAAACAGGAAATTATATCCCCTATTGACCCTTGTGACTGTTTCAAGGCCAATAAGTCTTTTAAAATGTCATGAGGACCACCTCCCAAATACATACTGATATTTATGAATGCATTAATATATTACATTTGTAAAATATAAATAAATTAATACAAATAAATACATAAGTTAATAAATAAAATACTTTTTTAAATACATATTTAAAAACTTAACTGAAAATAATAAGCAGTGTGTCAGATTATAGCCCATTTGCTAATTAAGTTTAATCCACAACACAGGAATGAAACGTTTATAAAAACTTATTTTATTTTATTCTTAGAAATCATAATGTCTTCCTGCTCGTCTGGAAACCATTATTTAACAACCTCAGCCATATTCACCAAAATCACATGTGTGTAAGCCCTGCTTACCACAACTCGAGAAACAGCCCAACCACAACCGGCCATCAGCCCAAAACGGCTGACCGAAGCAAGGCCCTAATCGGCCGTCTGGCCCTGGTTAAGCCACACTTGGCCCAATGCAAAGATTTAACACACTAACACTGTATTACACAAGATTTTTTTACCTTAATGCCTTTGCAGATTTTAATTAGCATCAAAAACAGTAATACTGTGAAAATTATTACAATTTAAAATAACTATTTTCTATATGAATCATTTTAATTCCTGTGATGGCAAAGCTGATTTTTCTACTCCAGTCTTCAGTGTCACATGATCCTTAAGAAATTATTCTAATATGCTGATTTAGTGCTCAAGAAACATTTATTATTATTTTAATGTTGAAAACTGCTTAATATTTTTGTGGAAACAGTATTATTTTTTAAGATGGAGGGCTGTTACCCTCAGTTCAATCACACACACTGTACTGAACATAATGATTCAGGATCACTGCACATGGTGGAATTAACCGTGACCTGGTCTGCATTGTTCTCAGATTTGCAACTATTTGATGACGGCATGTCTAGCGTAGGTTCAAACTCACCCCCTCCATTCCCACCACCCCAAACTGACAAAAACAATTGTGGCAACCAGAATATTTCTGATGCATCACAATCTATTTTTTACATCCTCTCACCACATGCCTTCTAGTCTCAATCCAGATGCCAGTGCCGCCCACTTTGAAGAACAAAGCAGGAATCATGGGAGCGTCATCTGCAGGGCACGTGCTTGGCTCCTGTCTGGTGTCACTTTATTACATGTCGCACTTTCATCCCTCCAAACCAGACAAAAAAGTCTAAACACACTTGAACTTGGGCCAAAAGAGGCCGTCTGGATCGCAATTATCCAATTCAGCGGGGAAAGGGAGCAGATTAACATCCAGGTTTCACCGAAGCACCAGATGTTTTCGCTAGAAAAACAAATATTGGGAAGGGTGGTGCAGTTTTGGGTTGCGTTTTCGTCACGTGTGATATCTGACACCGCTATAGTGTTTGTGAATGGGAGCCATGAGAGTGGTGTGTTATTATGGAGCAGTCTGATAGCCCAGACAGGCAGTATACTCCACCCTGTGTGGTCCACTCATGCGATGGAGGCATGGATGTGCTCCATCTCTCAAGTGTCTAATTTGTCTCAGTTCAAACCTAAAAAAAAGAGTTTATCTTCATGCAAACAACGTTGAATATTGGTCAATTTTGGTTATTCACAAAAATACATAACCAATGCAATTCATCAGAATCAATTTAAATTGATCTCTTTATGTAAATTTCAGAATTGAAATATAATTTTGACATTTTTTTGCATAAAGTCAAGTCCTGATATCATAATGAAGATGAATACTTCAATAAATGAATCATGATTACTTAAATTTTTTTGAAAATAAGCAGGTAAGACTATTATGACTGTGTTATTAAATCTCTTAAAATTATTACATCTTTTTATGACAAGACACTTCAAGTTGTAAAATGTGATGCGACTCCCCAAAAAACTTGATGGTATTTTTGAATTAAATAATTGGTGATTGTGAAACAAAAATACCCTAATAAAAATAAAGACATTAAAGATATTTTGGGAAAAAATGATTAAATGTATAAACTCACACATATTCAAGGTGCAAGAAAAAACATGACTTAGTTACACCACATTCATTTTTTAGAGATATTAAATTCAAATTTTCTTGAAAAAACAAGTACGCAAGTTTTTCAAAAATGATATATAACCAACATGAATACAAAGAGAATAAAAAGAGTACATTTCAAAGACTTAGGAACATGTTTTTGTTTGCGTACATGTCACAAAGCATGTAGACTAGTTGTATAAAGCTGCAGTTGTGCTATTTTTAAAGTAAACTAACATTATCATCTGAAATCAAGCACTGAGAACTTTTGTTTTAGTAGCCTATATATCTACCTTGTCAGCTACACCAAAAACAGATTTTCTCATTTCACAAGCTAATCTGTTTCTGATTTCCTCATGCCTCTCAATTTTGACTCAAACAGATGTTTTTGAGCAGCGGAAAGGGAACGGATCTGGAGGGTTGCCCAGTATTTTAATACACTCTTTGACCTAGGGTCAAACAGTGACGTCTTCTTAGTTTGTCAAGCATGTAAACAATAAAACAACTTACTTTGTCAATAGTGGTATAAGGAAAAGAAGAAGAAGAAAAAAAAAAAAGAATTCCTCTCTATTGGTTTCTCTGTTTTTCTGAAATGGTCATCTGATTTCTTCACTAGACGTACACGGAGCTATTCCAGGGCACTATAATTGAGTTGTCACTGCCATTCAGAAACAAGAATAGCCTTTTCCCAGTCATGGGCTGTTGCAGAAAGAGGAATTTAAATGAATTCAAAATACAGCTCTCCCGTCATTTACTGTACCACTAAACTCAGGAAACTCACTTGGTATCTGGCTTGACCCCAATGTTTGTGTAGAACAATGTCTATAATGGAAACTGACATCCATCATCACTCTTGAAATGCTAAATGTGGCTTGTAGACACTCATGTAGCATCAAAACAATGTAGCATGAATTTCAAATAGCACAGACATGACATTTTTAAAGAGCTGCAAACAAATGAATGAAGAATAGGGGGGCCACTGTGCTGGAAGCTTTTAATATTGTGTGTGTGTGTGTGTGTGTGTGGATTGTAGTGAGCTCCATTACTGTGATTGCAATGGCGTATCCTCTCAATAATGCTCCCAGAACACCTTGTCTGCTACACCAGCCCAATTGGAATCACAGCAAGGGTTTATTAGCTCAGCCTGCGACACAGTTTGTTCACAAACACACAACAAAGGGACCAAGAGTGCGATAAACGCAGTTAATGCCACCGTTCTTAAAACAGCAGTAGTGTTTTTAATATTTCAGTGTACACTACAGAAGTCTGAACTCATCCTTATCCACCTTCTCACACATTCGCCATCAGAAAATTGCTACTAAACTGCACTTTAATTATGGAGTGCACAAAATACAGTCGATTTAGTGTAAATTGGCTAAAAATGATGCATGGCGCAAGCTGCTGTGGCAACGTGGCACATCTAGACAGCCCACTCAGCAAACCACCTTCAGACATGAGAGGAGAGAAAACAGAAAGAAAAGCTGCAACTCATTTAAAAACATATGACCGGAGTATAGCGTACATTCTTCCTTCTGGAGCCATGCAGCTGAAGAGTGTTAGAGTTAGACTGGGTTTTACTAGTTTACAGAACGATATTGGTTTTACTAGACTACATACGATGAGGCTGGGTTTTACAACACTGCACATTGTTACTGACTTGTTACAGACTTCTTAAATAAAGATTGGACTGGTCTTTTCTAGACTACAGACTAAGCTTTACTAGATTACAGAATGGGCTGGGCTTTACTAGTTGACAGAACAATACTGGTTTTACTAGACTACATCGTATGAAGCTGGGCTTTACAATGCTGCAGATTGTTACTGACTTGTTACAGACTCCCCTTAAATAAAAATTAGACTGATCTTTACTACACTATAGACTAGGCCAAGCTTTACTAGTCTACAGAATAGGCCTAGACTAGGCTTTACTAGTTTACAGAATGATATTGGTTTTACTGGACTACATGAAGCTGGGCTTTACAACACTGCAGACTGTTACTGACTTAGTTACTAGACTTCTGAACAACGTAGCAGCACCGCATCAAGTGGGTTCAACTGGATAGGCTAAAAAAGCATTAAAATGCAATGACACTTACATTGTCATTGCATTGTGTGCCACTGATAAGGCTACCTGACGCACACCTAAAATTCGAATGAAACGATTTTGGATTCAAATGTGGATTTATATTTTAAATACAATGAATATTCGAAATTTTATTTGTTTTTTGTTTTTTTTGATGGCCCTACTACAGAGTCAGACGATGCTAATCTTTGCTGGACTACAGAATAGACTGGGCTTTACTAGTTTACAGAACAATATTGGTTTTACTAGATTACATATGAGCCTGGGTTTTACAGCACTGCAGTTTTTTTACAATCAAAGCTGGACTCACATTTGATTACAAATAAGTTTGTCTTTTACTTGACTAAAGACAAGTCTTGGCTTTATTAATATGCTGGGTTTTCTAGATTACAGTCTATGCTGCTTTACCAGACTATGTACTAAACTGGGTTAAACTCCAAATATGCCCCGCAGAAGAAAGGTAATGCACATTGTTCCAGGAAATCCCATATAGCGGAAGCTGAATAAACAGAAGATTGAACTTCATTCAACGCATGAAAATAGCCAAAGAAGCTGGCATGGTGTTAAACGCAAACAAACATAGTTTCAAAAACGATGACAATATAGGCAATGGTTTATCAGAGTTCTTCAAATCTTCTCATGTATTTTCATTATAATAAGGTATACTTACAATGCAATGCTAATCGACATAGCCTTTATCATGTATGCGTAGAATACCATGAAATAATATGTTGCGTGCCTCATTCTGTGAAGCCACATCATCTCACAGAAGTATTTTATTTTAAACACTCGACTGATGTTATGAAGTGAGTTCGGAGTTTGCATGTTGCTTTTTCAAATGCACATTATAAAAGGCGCAATCATTTACTACTCAATCATTTACTAGTGATCACAGAGCCGTAACTCACTGACAAGCTGCGCATTAGCTTTATTTTAAAGGTGACATATCATGAAAATCTTCAGGTTTTAAGTGCTATAATCAGGTCCCCGGTGCATCTACCAACCAAGGAAACGTGAAAAACATTAACCCAGTAACTTTGTTTTGGTAAGGCTTTTTCTGCAAGCGTCTGAGAAAACGAGCGCGTCTGATTTCGCTCCCTTGGTGACATTGCAAAGGGATCTCATTATAATATTACCGCCCCTTAATCTGTAAGTTTCCACCCACGGCGCCGTTTCGCAAGCGACAATGGTTTACTAGTTCTAACGCCATGGCGAAAGTTTGAGCAGAACATACTAACTGTTCTGCCTTTGTCTGCACAGACGAGCACAGAACACTATTTAGATCTATTTACCTTCACAGACATAACCGACTGTTTTTGTAACTCGTGTGTTTTTAACGTAAACTTGTGTGTGAATGAGAACTTAGTTTAGTACTCACATGCTGTGTGGTGGCCGCTTTTTTTCCGTGTGCTTCGGATGTGTGCTCTCAGAAAACCGTATATCAGAAGTTTAAACTCATATGGTTTAAACCGCATGATTTCAGTGCGATAAACATGATAATCAGAACCAAAACAGATATTTTTAGCAGATACGAGCTGTAAAGGCACAGCTCTATTCTGGAAAAGGGGGCGGGGAGCAGCAGCGTACTTGCATTTAAAGAGACAGGCCCGAAAAACAGCGTGTTTCTGCTTTCACTCAAAATAGGCATTTTCAAAGTGATATAATAAATGATCTGTGGAGTATTTTGAGCTGAAACTTCACAGACACATTCTGGGGACACCAGAGACTTGTATTACATCTTGTAAAAAGGGGCATAATATGTCTCCTTTAATAGCTTTTTCTTAGACTGCAAACTAACTTGGGTTTTACCACACTACAAAGCTGGACTTGACTACATGACTACAGTAAAGACATGACTACAGATTAGGCTGGCCAGACTACAGAATGTTCTAGTATTTTCTAGATTAGTCTGGGATTTACCGGACTTTACAGGCCCATGTTTACTGGATTACAGTTCCAGACCAGGCTTTACTTGACTAGAAGACTCAGATCAGCTTCTTTATGCTACAGACTAGTCTTCTCTGGATTACGGTCTAGGCCAGCCTTCACTAGACTACAGAAGAGGGTTGGCTTCATTAGAGTACGGAGTAGGCTTGGCTTAGCTGGCCTAGGCAGGGGAAAGAAACATCACGCCCTCCACAGAAGCAATGACCTTTAAAAAAATTTATAAATCTTACCACTCCATGACCTTGTCAGCTCACTTTAGTAAATAAATGTTTCTTAAAAAATGAAATCAGATTTATGAAATTGGAATAAGCTAAAATAACCATCACCCTTTTAGAAAATGATGCATGTTGAGAACATGAAAACTGCAATTTAATGTCATATAAACAAAGACAATAGCAAAAAAAAAAAAAAAAAAGAATTTTGCTGTGCCATAAATCGAAACTTGAGTGATTTCGCAAGGCTAAATAATGTGCTCTACTAACTCAAACAGGTTTTATTGAGACTCGTCTCTTGTAGCGTCACGGGACTGCCTTAAGCAACCAGTGTCAAACAAATACAATCTCCCTAAGGACTGCAGTTAAGTGCTCCATAAAAACAAAGGTAACTCTAGAGTGTTAGGGTTAAAATGCCCACCTACAAACACACACCAGTGTGTCATCTCTACCTTATAACACATGGACTAATTTTCTAGGCAAGAAAACGGCACATACTAAAGCTATGTGGACCACTCTTGATGGCAGTTCAACTCAACAAAACCTCCATTGTTTAAGCTGAGTGAGTGAGTGAGTGTGTGTGTGTGCGCGCGCGTGTGTGTATGTGCGCGTGTGTGTAAGTGAAAGAGAGAGAGAAACAAAAGAAGGGAAAGTGCAACACGCTCACAGACAACTACCTACTTGACTGGGTCAAAGTCCTATTGAGAAACTGTACAAAACTGAACTAGCACACCATCCCCAATTTTAGAAAACATTTAAGCAAATTAAACATATGTGATGTTTGTGATGAGTAGTGAAGGTTCCTCGTCTCTTGAAAGCTCATAAGTTTATAGGTCCTTTTGCCTTTAGTGGAAGTACTTGTCAACAGGAAGACCTTTTGCCCTGCAGTAGGCACTTCAAAGACAAAACCCTGTTTTATGTCCTACTGGCTACACAGCACATCAAGTGTTATGAGACATACTGGACTGACCACAGCTCTTCCACAAAACTAGCACCTGAGTTCAGCTGTAAACGTAAAAACGCAAACACCATGTTACCTTGCCCATCAGATTAATGGTTAACCCAAGATCTAAGATGCCGTCTTAAAGGGATGGTGCACCTAAAATAAATCACACAGTTCCAAACCCGTATGACTTTTTCTTCATAAAAGTTTTTTTTTTTTTTTTTTTTTTTTAAGAATACCTGCTTACTTTTTTTATTTAATGAATGGGTCCCTTTCCTTTGACACATAACAAATGTCTAAATATTTATTTAGCCAACTGGACAAGGAAGTCAACTGTCAAACAGGTAAAGCCAGAAAACTAACTCCCCCTGAACACTATTAGTTTGACTCAGACTACCTGAAAAACAAAAAGCGACATGGATAGACAGACATTGGCTCCTGTTTTAATGACTGCTTTATAATTTAAAGCGACTGCAAGGGAGTGTGTAAACCGCCAGGAGACTGATGAAGGCGCAATCTGACAAAATGAAGACCAAATGTGTGT
Source organism: Sinocyclocheilus grahami (assembly GCF_001515645.1). NCBI lineage: Eukaryota > Metazoa > Chordata > Actinopteri > Cypriniformes > Cyprinidae > Sinocyclocheilus > Sinocyclocheilus grahami. The sequence continues at coordinate 282,760 of NW_015506075.1, forward strand.
GCTGGAGAAGCATTCAATGCGTAAGAAACAGTTCCCATACTCTCCACACTGAAGAACCACTGTGTACTAACCATATGGGAGAAACTGCAATACTACTGCTTTTATGGTGTGTTTGTCTTTTTTTTGGATCTTTACAGATGTGGTCACTATAAACAGCTGTTGTGTGGAAAGTAGCTGTACCAACATTCTTTCTTTAAACCGGGTCTGGAAAAACGTGAGGATGTGTAAATAAAAATGTCATTTTGGATGAGCTATTCCTTTAACGTCAAAAAATGTGAAAATTAAAGTCCTTGCTTTTAAGAAACATGACAAACCTTTGGAATTCTGCAGGATTTGTATTTGTTTTTCAGAGATAAACGAGCAGAAACTGCTGTTTCATACTCCTTGCATGTCTATAAGATTTCAGCAGCAGCATTAAAAATTCAGCTGCTGTAAAAATAGCAGTGCTCAAGATCGAAATGTGGACATGCAGGTGGGCGTTCGCACATTTTAGAAAAATCTCCAGAACCCCAGATGAACACTCTGGGATCATGACTTTGACTTTTCCATGGCATGGTTCAAGGAAATCACTTTTAGCAACATAAAATAGAGTATATAAGCATAATCATAACAATACTTCTGCAAATTTTGACCAAAGCCAATATGGCTGCCAATACATCATCCATCCCTCAGACAATTACAAATTTACAATATAGCAGAAATCAGGATTATGATGCAAGCCAGAGGTAAAGTCAAAAAGTCCTCATGCTGTTGGGTTTGCTAAATGTGAAAGCGACAGGCACCTCTGGGAAACGGATGGCCATCTTTAAAGGACACAACAACAAATCAATGGCGGGAACCTCATTAATGAAGAAGTAGAGCTTGACATTTCACAATGGTCCTGAAAAGGGAGTTGTCCCTAGTAATCGGTGACAAACCCCCTGGACGGGACGGAGGGCCTCCCTGCCCCCATTAACACTCACTAAACAAAGGCCAGTGCACTTGTGAACCCTAGTAGATCAATGCACCCTGCTCCACCCAATTAATGGGATTTCCTCATGTGCACTTTTCCAAGATGTCATCAGAGACTCAGGGTCTTTCAGCATCTATCTTGTGAGAAACATAATTCCAGAATCTGCTGGGAAAGGGCCGTGACTTTGCCCCAAATCAAACGGGATATTTTCCCAGAAAAATCGATAGAGTCACAGCACGGTGACCACCAGAGAAGCACTTACTCTCAAACAACTCTCCTTTTCGGCTGATATCACCAAGGTCGCTTATTTTCCAATCAAATCCTGATGGATAAAGTCCATGTTCATTTTACTTCTTACATTTGCCCAGTTGAATATCTTGTTTCATTTGAAAATGCATCCTGTAAGTAAATGGGATGCAAATACAATTTCATACTGACTTTCTATTATTCACAAGGAGTAAATTATGAGTGACAGCAGGTTTTAAAAAAACGCCTTAACATGCAAAGAGAACAGGTGCTAGTGTTGTTTTAGCTTTTGTCCATTATAATCTCAATTGCTAGTTGCTTTAAACCCCCGACCTCACCTGTTCCACAAAGCAGCTGTTGGTTCCATCAGCATTGTTGACACTAGTGATCAAGAACCAATCCAAGTAGACTACATCCTAACTAAACTAGTTCAGCTGGTGACCATCCCAAGTGACCACAGCTGGTTATCAGTATAAGGCCTGTTTTGAACACTATACTGCAATAACAGCCTGCTTTTTCCACATTAGTGTAAACCAACATAAATATCTAACAGGAAAATCTGATTTTCGCATGCAATCCATTTGTTTAGACAAATGCAGAAATAAATATTCTGCAGGCATGTGCATTGTGCAGTGTGATGGAAGAGAGATTAGAACACCTCTGCTTAAAAAAATCTGTCGCATTGACGACATGCAAATATTTGTGCTGGTTGACACATTAACAGCCATTCATTCAAATTAAAATGTTTATCTCACCAAACATGTGAACAGGTCTTAAGCTTTTTACACAGGGTAGGTTCCAACTGACTTGACAAAAACATATACCTAATGACAATCAGTTAACCCTATTTTTCTTGTGTTCTAGATAAGCAATCATGTTAACACCTTTACAACAGGGTCTCATTTGTTAATGTATTAGCTAATATGAACTAAGCAATTAGTTAGTTTTATATTATTTATTAAGCTTTGTTCATGTTAGTCAATATTAGTGGTCGACCGATATGGGTTTTTTGACAGCCGATGCCGATATCTTGGAAAGCAGGGTGGCCGATGGCCGATATAAAGCCGATGTAATTTTATTTATATTTAAGAAATTTGAAATCATTTGAAAATGGATTAAAAATAATTGTGTAAAATAAACATACTTATACTTTAGAAGACAAAGCATTTTTCACAAATAAATATTTAATAAAAATCTAATTAAAAAGGAAGTAAACACTGTAACCAACAGGGCACTCAGTATTCTGAGAAGTTTGTGTGCATTGGGAATCTTTTTTTTTTTTCAAATAAAGCCAAGGTAACACTCATTTTACATACAGCACGCAATGAAAAAAGACATGAATATGACAGTGGGCAAATGCATAAAGTGCAGCATAATTTGAAATCACTAGTTTAAAGTTTGTCGATCGCGCGTCTCTAGTCAAGCAGAACTCTCCTCCTGTCAGCATTCCATTCGCACGGACCGACCGTCACACAGAGAACACGCAACTCATGCAACTAGATTTGACTAAGTCTGCAATGTTTGTGAAATTAAATGTTAATTCAAAGATTTGTTTAAATTATATAAATGTGTATTTGCTGAATGCTGAAGGCAAATGAGAAATTATTATAATGTTGGCCTTTCTATAACTAATAATATTAAAGCAATCGTTATAATACTTTTTGTATACATTTTAATTCCTTTGTTTAACAGTTCTGATTATTAGTTAGACTTCTATCCATATTAAACAGAACTGAACAATAACAGCGAACAAGAGGGAGAATGTGAGCGGTGTGCGCTCAGGCGCAGTCGTTCTCAGCGCTGTCAAAATAAAAGTCCGCCGCGCCATTAGGGCTGGGCGATATGGCCAAACAATTATCTCAATTTTTTTTTTCATATCGGTCGATATCGATAATTATCACGATAAATGTACATTTTTATTTCTTTCAAGTTTAAAGGCAGATTTTTGCTCAAATGTGAAAGTTGTAAAAACCAGACGGTTAACTGTGGTTTTCAACTATTCTTTATGGTCAGAACACTTCGTTTTTTTAATTCTTTACACTTCTCCAGCCATTTTTTCTTAACAAAATAAATATCGCAATAGAAAAAAATAATTTCTTAGTTCTGCATGTTCTAGTAATGTAATATTGTTTAAAATCAAGAAACAAGTTTGTGTTGCCTGATAATACTAATTACATTTTAATTAACGTTTAATTAACATTTTTTTGTCTCTTAGAAATACACATTTGATAGTAGCTTGAGTTAGGATGCAGATGTAGATTTATGTTCATTATCAAAATCAGTAATATCTGTAAAAATTGTAGCAATCTCATTTTTTATATGGTGAAATTTAAATATTCTGACTGTTTAAGGTGTTGTTTTAACCATTGGTCTTCCATAACATACATTTAGATCATGATAATCACAGTTAAAACCACAAATATAGCACCTCAATACCATGGTAAAAACAGTAGACTAAATACATTTATAAATGCATAAACGCTACAACTTAATCACAAAAAAAATACTGTAATTATATTCCATTACTCCTCCTTCAATATATTTAATACATCTACATTAATAATATAATAAAATTCGACACGAATACCCACATTTCTGACACAATACCATGGTGCAGTTAATGCTACCACAGTAAATCCATGGTAAATTATGGCGATTGTAGATTAAAAAGTCTTCTGACTGTATCATTGCGCACAGTGTTTCTGCTGTTTGTCAGCGCTGTTTCATCTACGTGTAAACAGAGTTATTTGTGTTGTGTTGAATTCAAGCGCTTCACACTGGATCTCACAGCGCTGTTCAGTGTCGTGTGAGCGAGACTCATCAGCGAGTGAACGCATCTGTTCTAGTGAAGCTTGCGCTGCTGTTTGAACTTTGATCAGAGCGGATAAACACTTGGAGTGGTGCGCTTCAAATGACTAGCGCTCTTTCGCTCCGCCTTTGCCGCATTATATCAAACATTTATCGAACTCTTGTTATCGTTTATCGAGGAAATCTATATCATGCGATAATTATTGGTATCGATTTATCGCCCAGCCCTACTCGCCATCAAAATAAAAGTCCCGCCTTGAACACATCGGCCAAACAGAAAAACTTATCGGCCGATGCCAATATTTGAAAAATGCCAAATATCTGCCGATATATCGGCCCATGCGATATATCTGTCGACCACTAGTCAATATTCATGTACAGTGCATTACATAATGTTAAAAAAGCCATTTCTAGGCACCAGAATATTATATTGATATTCCTGAGGACAAACTGGAATATCAAGAGAAACACTGTTTTTCAAACTGACAAAATCTATAGTTTAGAGAGTGCTTATTTAGTTGATTACGACTTCTGGATAAACACACCACTGGCTTCAACATCCATAGGTTTTCAGCAGACAACAAGGTCAATGCCAATATTTCTAAGGAATCCCTCTGTAATCTCCAAGCGGAGTCATTCAGCGGGATCACACACTTCACAGACACACTGTGAACTCTGTGTGGAAGGCACAAAGATGCACTCAAACCACACAAGGGTGGGCAGCACTGGCCTCAAATGTGTTTGAAACACTTTCTAAAGATAAAGTGCAACCGAGGAGATGAAACTCCTGCCAACATCTGAACTAGAGATTTAGCTTACTCAGTTTGAACTAGGCTATACAGCTCTCTTTGGCCTACAAAAGCAGGCTAAATTAATAAAAGTGGGTTAAACTTATTTAAAAAGAAAGTCTGGGAAGTTATATCCATATCCTAAAGCCTCGTGCACACCGGGATGATTATTGCGCGCGCTTATGGCCAGCGTTTTTTGAGACGTTTTCCCAAGACGTTTTTTGATGCGTCTTTGTGTTCATAACCAAGCGATTTTCACTGGCGATGAGTCGAGTGAACGTGCAAATTCACTCCCTAACATTTGATGGCGCTTAATGAAAAACAGAAATACCCCGGTACACATCGAATCCTATTTGATCTGCAATTCCTCTCCATAACAACTCCCTCTTATCGAGATTTTTCTTACTTCCTCTTCGTTGTTAGGTATCAATGCGTGCTCGGCAAGACCGTTTTGTGTTTGAGCGATAAGTAATAGTGACCGGGACGCGATAATCGTCCCGGTGTGCACAAGCCTTAAAGGGTTAGTTCACCCAAAAATGAAAATTCTGTCATTAATTACTCACCCTCATGTCGTTTCAAACCCGTAAGACCTCCGTTCATCTTCGGAACACAAATTAAGATATTTTTGATGGAATCTAAGAGCTGTCTGACCCTACATAGACAGCAAAGCAACTGAAATGCTCCCAAGTCCAGAAACGTAGCAAGGAGATTTGTAAAATAATCCATGTGACATCAGTGGTTCTTCCACAATTATACGAAGCTTATCCGCGAACAGCGTATCCGCGTGACGCAGCTGACACAGAACAGCATACGTTGTTTACGTCCAGCGGATATTCTCCAAAATGGTACCAGGGTGATGCGGAGGAGACTAATTGTTGAATAAAGTGGTTATTTTTTTTCTTTTGAGCACAAAAAGTATTCTCGTAGCTTCGTATAATTGCGGTTGAACCACTGATGTCACATGGATTAATTTACATATCTCCTTGCTACGTTTCTGGACTTTTCAGTTGTATTGCTGCCTATGCAGGGTCAGACAGCTCTCAGATTCCATCAAAAATATCTTAATTTGTGTTCCGAAGATGAACGAAGGTCTTACGGGGTTTGAAACGACATGAGGGTGAGTAATTAATGACATAATTTTCATTTTTGGGTGAACTATCCCTTTAAGGCATCGTCATACCAGAAAATCAGCATTTACCGGTAGATAAATCCGAGAGACAATACAGGTATCATATGAAACACTGATGCTTATTGATTCTGAACCCGTTGCCCTCAGCTAACCTCGCAATAAGACAAGGACACATCCAACCATAAATCAACCCCACTCTCCCATGGCATGAAAGAGAGAGGCTATTAAACTAAAAACACCAATATGTTTCAGAGTCCATCATCTGATTTGTGGTCTAAAAAGCTAATTTTACTCATAAGGCGACTTGAGACTAACAAGACGCAATCAATAAATGCTGGAAGATCACAATCCTTGGCGTTCGTGTAGATGAAATACTTTATAAGTGTTTGTCAGTGTAGAAACATTAGAAGTCCAATGATTAAGTAAATGTTTGGAACAGCCTATAATGTGATATTTTTGCATAGTAATATCTTACAGCCTTTATTTCCCCTGTGGCTGAAGCTTTTACAACTGCAGGCCTTGTTTTCCAGTTTAATTGCTTTAAAAATAAATTATAATTCCTTCTATCTTGTCCTGTTTATTATCTGGCAAAAGCTGCCAGTTACGTTTAAGTGGCTGAAGCAATGAGACCCATGAGGGAAGCCGTTTCAAAGTGATGAGACAATACGGAGAAGAATCATGAACATTTCCTGTGAACGCAGCTACAGACCAATCACAATGCAGAAAGGGAATGACACCTGGAAAAACTCTGACAAATAGCCTACAGATTCAGACTCTGTATGTTGGTCAGTGTTCAACAAATCGCAAAAACACCCAACTTACAGCGATTCCATTAAACTGCAAATATGTGGACAGTACTATTTATGTCCCTGAAGCAATTACCACAAAGCCAAAGAGTGTACAAACAGCATGCAAGCGGAGGAAGACCAAAAACTATCATTTGGCTCCAGACTTCCTGAGTTCCTCATCGGAACACACAGCCACAGGACAGAACGCAGTTACCCATTTGTAAAATTACCTTGAAAGCACAGGAATCATTTAACCCAATGGCATTATGAAATGCTGATTCGAGCCATAACCAGTCAAATATCCTGCCAAACAACACACCTTGCTATTAATATCAGCGAAAGTCACATAGCAACTGTTTCAACCCTATCTAAGATAGCATAACATCTCGACACATTACATTACTGTTATCTGTATACTTAATACATTCACACAGCCTGCAGCATCTATCAGAGTTATAATCTGGAGCTGTGATGATGCAGATCCCACAGGAAGCTGTCTCTATTCAACAAAACACAAAAGCAGCAGAGCCCATCAGAGCTGAGAAAGGCTAGTATTTATATCTAGTCAGGGTGAGGCTTCAGTCACTTATGAGATGTTTTATATAATCTAGAGACACTATGAACTTTAGATGCACCATATTCGTATTCCCTGTTTGAAAGTCCAGTTTAAACTGGAAGATGTGTTTAGGAACCTGGTCTAATATGGTTGTCTTTACTGATAGCTGGTTTTAGAGGGGTTCTGGACACTTTTCAGGCTTGCCAACAAACTAAACTAGATGAACACCTGCTTGGCCAATTCAGGAGACCAGCAAGAGCATCTTAGCCAAGCTGTGAGAACATCGTAAACCAGACTGAACCATTATGGTGTCCAAAGTTAGACCATGTCAGGATGGTTTTGGGATATTGCAGCTGGTCAACCAACTAGTGACCAGCCAAAAACCAGCTTTGAAGGATAAGATGTGAGTTGCTGAATGAGTAAAACAAGATGTGTTCATTGTAACAGGTGTTGATCAACTAATTTTTTCTTCTACATAAATTCTAACCCAATCAATGTACATCTATTTCAGCCTGTGCATGGTATTTGATCTAAATATGCACTGAATAATAAAACGGTTTGTGGTTTATTATATCTCATCAGGATGAGACAATGTAATACAGCAGTTGTCTAATAATGGGTGAGGCATCAACAAAGAGGGCGCGAGGATTTGCCTCCTCAGTAACTCATTTAGTAACTCCAAGGGGGGCAATAGCTGACTCTAGTGGTCTTGTAAGTAAGCAAAACAGTCAGCAAGGTTTTAACAATAGCAGGCTAGATAAAGTTAGGGGTCTCACCTCCTCCAGTGCGGCTACAGTATTCCTGCAGTGAGTCATTCTAGTGGTGAAGTTTGAGGCGGTGGGCGATTTATAATCTTCATTCGTCTCCGCCACAAACTCCGCCACTGTTATCTGGTCAGGCATGATTTATTCTGAAGCAATATTCTCATCCGTTTTCTATCAGCTGTGACATATAAATCTGCGTGTTTTTTATATATTATCCAAGGGCATTTTCCCACTAATATCATTAATACTTTCATTTCAAATTCTTACATTTGATCTATAAATTCAATTATAATAATGTGATTATCTATATCAAGTTAAATAATTTACACTGAAAAATACAACTGCATTAAATAATATTATGAGATGATTTAAAATAATTTTGAATATACAAACAAGAAAGGATGGCGGAAATTATACTTTGCAACGAAATTAAAACGCCAGTAGTGAGCGTTTAATGAGTGAGTCATTGAGTCGTTCATTCAAACGATTCGTTCAAACAGCAGATTCTTCAGATGTTAATGCATGGGCTAATGAAACTTTGACTCAACCGATTCGTTCAAAACACGGAATCAATCAGCAATGAATCGTCTGGTTGCTGTGAGGTGCGCTGTTTCCGCCTAAAATGTAAGTGACCTAATAGTATTGTATTTGCTTTTTGACCTGTTTATAGAACTATTAAACAGTCGTGATGGTGAAAACGTTGTGTGATGTTGCCTAACTAACTGTATTTTAAATCTAAAAACTTTCCATTTTGAATGTTTACCTCAGGATGCTGAGTTTCTTAGTGTTGCGCGTTTTGATTTCTCCTGGAGAGGCTCCTCAGCGGCGCAACCTTATTCTGTCAATAGATGCATTAGGCTAAATACAGTAGCTATATCCACTATTAAATCATTAGGGGGGAAAATAGATATTTTGTAGTTTTTTAATCCAGTGTAGGCAACGTTCTCAGAGAAATCCCATGATCAATTTGTAGGCTAATATAATAATACCTGAGGTTGAGATAGTGATGGTATTTTAAATCTTATATATAAGGACAACAATGAATCAGTTCATTATTAAGTTCTTTCAACACACATAATTCACAAAATTGTTTGTCAGTAACACACTTTTAATAGGCTCCAACGGACAACCTGAAGATATTTTTAACTGACCGCAACATTAAATATTAAACAACATCTCCAGAACAATGCTTTGTATTGGTTTTCTGCCAGAAAATGCTCTATTAATGCATGTTTGTCTTAAATGAATTATTCAAGCACACTTTTACAGTATACTGATTATCAGTGTTGGGGGTAATATATTACAAGTAACGCGAGTTACTTTTTCAAATAAGTAACGCAAGTTACTTTTTTCCCCATTTTATTGATTGACAGCTCTCCTGTCCCCATGTTGAGAGAAATCAGAAGATGTTACTGTAGTTCTAAAATAAATATGAATATGCATTAATTCATCTCACTCACACACAAAAAACACAGATTCAGTATTCCTCAAAATGAATAAAAATAATGCAACTCAGAATATGACGCAAACCTGCAATAATTAAATGTTAAACAACACAAATATCCTTTATGTATTTAATCTCGTTCTATTAACCAATGTCTTTGCTTCTGACCTTCGATGATCCAGTTCAATCATACTAATAAGCACAAATTACTCTAGACAAACATTTGTGTCTTTTTTTACTGCTGAAGTGTGTTGAAATGTCTTCTTCTGCATTCTACTGTAGGGATGTAAATTTACTTTCCCCTCAGCCTGAGGCTTATTCATTTCACTTTTGGTGAGAAAAGGCTTTTATATTTGCCAAAAATTTAACTTTTTTATTTTAAAAACAAACAAGCAAGCCCTGTACAGATTTAAAAAGTAACGCAAAAGTAACGTAACGCATTACTTTCCATAAAAAAGTAACTAAGTAACGTAATTAGTTACTTTTTTACGGAGTAACGCAATATTGTAACACATTACTTTTAAAAGTAACTTTCCCCAACACTGCTGATTATAAGCTCTTTAAAAATCCATGTGAACATAATCTAATAGAATCTTTTTTTTTTTTGATGGATAGTACACAGTACACCTTCTTCCATAAAGTACTAGCACAAACAGTGAAATAACATAATGATTTATAAAAAACAATCTATTGTAAAAGCAACAATCATAGCAAGCTATTTGTAACAGAGTGTATTTGCATCCTCACAAAAGACTGCAGGCAGGTTAAAAAGAGGAAACTTAATTCAAAACTAACATAATTCATGCCACATACCGCATAGTTCTGTTTATGTAAAAATATAGGCTACTATGGAAACATGACGTTGAAGACAATGGCAGGTTTTGGTTTATCTGTGCATGTTTGCGCACCTTGACCATTATTGGGACCCCTGATGAACCCAATGACCTTGAGGCCAGTCAAATTATCTGCTGTTAATATATGAATATTGGAAAATAATTAATATGATGAGCAAAGTTTTAACTAAGTCCCATTTTGCACAGCTGACTCTCTTCTGAATGTTAATATAACACTCTAATGCTCTCCACTCAGAGCTCATAATGAAGAGTGAAAGCATATCCGTATGACCTCTGCTGGTGTCTTTGAATAACCTTGTTCCTTATTGAGGAGTTTTACTTTCAGAAATTATATCATGCGCAGAGGTTGCAATATGTTACAGTTCAATAGGCTTACTGCTATAGATGGCTACGTATGGATTATGTGTTAACCATTTACATAATATTTGTGATCTTGACATTCTGTTGAATGAAATCCCATTTCTGACACAAAGGAAAAAAATAATTATGAGATAAAAAGTCCAATTTAGGAGATACTAAGTAATTGAAATTGACATAATTATAAGCAAACGTCAAAATTATGACATCATGATGAGAAAGTCAAAATTATTAAATAAAAAGTAAGAATTAATAATAATTATGACATCAAAAGTCACATTTGAAGTAATTATAATTACATAATTATTACTTATTCTCAGATTTTGACTTTTTGTGCAATAATTATGTATTTTTATCTCAGAATTGTGACGTTTTATCTCAAAATGTAGACCTTTTATCTCATCTCTTAAAGGCACAATATGTTTTAAAGATTTTTTTATTAAAATATCCAAAAACCACTAGAACAGTGTAATAGATTCCACACTCAGTCACAGCGTCATCAAACTACGTCTTTGTCTATTTGTTTATTTTGAATACGCGCCCTCTAGCGGCAAAAATGACATATTGTGCCTTTAATTCGTTTTTTGTTGTATTTTAAACTTTAATGTCATAATGATTACTTTTTAATCTCATAATTTTGACTTTTAATGTCATAGAAGTCCTTTTATTGTAGGCTATTCTTATGATGTCTGAAAATAGAGATTTTTTAAATCTCACATTTCATGTTGTAATATAAACCTTTATTTTAGAATTATGCCTTTTTGTCATATTTCTGACTTTTTGTCTAATCATTTAATTTTAATAATTTAACCGTTTTGCAAAAAAAAAATTATAATTAGGATTTATGACATGATTTTTCCTGTTGCGGTAATGTGCATTTTTAATAATAATAATAATAATAATAATAACAATAACAATAAAAACTCATGCCAAAGTGCTATTAAAACATTTATTTATGTATTTATTTTACATGGGGGGAGGGGGCTCTAAAATACTCGATTCTGATTGGTCTAATATTTTATAGCCGGTTTATACGATCGTAGAGATGATTAATCTCTGATTATTGAATAGTTTCAGAGAGTTAAGGGTTGGAGTTTATGGTTTTAAAGAGGTTAGAGAGTTAGTGGCGGGAGTGGATTTGGCTTTGTCTGCTCTGTCCTAACTTCCGGTCTGAGGTTGCTGCTGGACTCTTCTGGTCGGAAACCGATGTAATGAATGGGCTTCAGGGTTTGCGGGTCTGCACAAGCATGTTTCATAGGTAACGTTAGGGGTGTTTGAGCACGTTGGACAGCATTCATTGAAGTCGTTTCGCATTTCCCCCCCGCGCTTGTTTTTGGACAATGGCTTCTGAAAAGGGAAAGATTGCCCGAAAGCTGTTAGAGGAGAATCATGTTTCGGAAGAGCTTGGTAATGTAAGTGAAAACGAATCTCGCAACGAGTCCGTCTCCGAAGTGTCGAAGGCCGAGAAGGATAAGGAGGAAGAGAAGGATAAGGAAGAGAAAGATGACCCTGATTATGAGCCGTACGTACACGTTTTAAACTTCTGAACTCATTTGTGAGTTTTTATATCTGTATCTGTGTGTCTGCTCCGTGCATTTTGTTGATCTGTTGTTGCATATTTGAATTGTCGCGCACAATGCATGTGTTGCTTGCATGAATTGCATTGTGCGTTTTGCAACTCTTGCATATTTCTTTGCCCATCTCGTACGTGCATATGTGAATTGCTTTTGTGTAATTGTTAACTTGCATGCATATTGTGAATTACATAGTGCACCCGACCGATTCACAAACACGGGGTTGCCAGTCACTGGTATGCATACAATCGCTATATAGTAGTAATAAACACAATCTGTTTTCTCTAAAAGTGTCCCTACAAGTGCCCCTCTCTCACAAAACCCATCATCTAGCACAGTTTTATCATTGGTAGAATGAAAAATGGGTAAAATATTTTAATACAAGCATTTCAGTCAAATACAATTTATGCAGTATTTCAAACCTTTAAAGGAATAGTTCACTCGAAAATAAAATTGCCATCATTTACTTACCCTCATGTCGTTCCAACCCAGTATAAAGGGACTTCCATAGGAGGGGAAATAAATACCATGTATACAATATTATGCAATAGGGCTGTTAAAATGGCTGAAAAACTAAATTCGAATTTTGTACTTAAATATGATCAAAATTCGAATTATATTCGAATTTAAAATGCATAATTTCAGTTAGGGTGAAGAAAAGCTTTTGGCTTCCCTCGTGATGCCACAAGAGGGTGCATCATTCAAAGCATAAGATAACATGACTATCTGCGAAAAAAGTGCATAATGTTTAAAATCATGTTTATAAACCAATTATAATTAAGTTACTTAAACAGCTCTAAACAAAACAGCATCATGTATGCATGCATAGTTTAATACAAAGGGGGGAAAGCCAATCACACAGAATTCATTTTTCATTTAAAAACATGAGATGCAGTGGGATAGGGGAAAAACCTGCCATAAAGTCTCGAGATATGTTTTTTCAAAGTTAAACTTGCATTCATTTTACATGGATTTTTAAACATGCGGCTCTTTTGTGCGAGAGGCGAGTGCAACAGTAATAGATATCCCTCTAGAAAATGCGTGAAATATGTGTTCTATGTGAACGGCTTGGTTTCGGGTTTGATGTAAACAAGATCATCTCCACATTGATGTTCCGCATCTAGTGGCTTCAACTGGACAGGCTAACAAAAACATTATAATGCAAGGACACTTACATCGTCATCGCATCTCGTGCGCCGCTGATGAGGCTGCCTCCTTAACGCACACCTAAAATTCGAATGCAACGTTTTTGCATTCGAATGTGGATTTTTATTTTAAATTCTCACGAATATTCGAAATTCTAATTTTTTTTGGACAGCCCTACTATGCAATGGGAACCATCGACTGTTTGATTACCAGCAGGGTCATTCCATGTCAATTCAACAAAATTTCAGAAACATCCCCGGCTCAAATTTTTGATTTTGCTCATGTTATTTTCTGTAGAAAGATAAACGTGATGAAAGCCAAAATATTAAATCTCATGGATGATTATCTACGGAGTAATCCCCTATTTTGTTGAGGGAGGTCAAAATGGCAGCTTTCACCTGAGATTTAGAGCCAAATTACAAGGGGGTAAAAATGACTTCGGAAAGATGGCAGCATCGTAATGTTACTTTTACACAGAGATTGGTAGGTCTATCAGTAAAATCTGTTGACTTTAGCCATTTTTGCTGCGTTATGTGACAGTGGTGACTAGTGCTTGGCGGTATGACCAAAAATTGATATCACAGTATTTTTCAAAATTATACCGGTTTCACGGTACATGACGGTATTTTTTTTTTTTCATGCATGACCGGGTGTTAACCATATTTTCTACTGATTGAGAGAGGAAATACTGCAGTATATTGACTTAGAATGCCCTATTTTACTGTCATGATGAGTGAATATTGTCAAAAAATACCACACTAAATAGTGACTAAACACGACCCCTTTTAATACATGTTACAACAAGGAGTCACTCTCATTTATAAATCGCAGCATCGTCTGATAAAATCAACATGCATCTACACTAAAGAGCGGCTATGCGGTTGTTTTGGCTATATTACTTTTTTGCCTCATGCAGCGCACTGCCTGGGTCTGAGTAACAAACAAAAAAAAACAAACAAAAAAGTGCATGTGATATTAACAGACAAACTACGCTCATATTTATAATTCCAAACAATCAGTAAGCGACAGGTGCTAGGAAACGCTGTTTTGTACTCATTTATTGACGAGTCGGCTGCGGTGCGGCCAACTGAATGAGCTGCTTCTCTGCCGCTCACTGCACAGAACAGACGCCGAGAGAGGTGACACTTCTCCGGGAAAGGCAGACCTCGCGTTCGCGGGACAGCACTGGTAAAATCTTCCAACTGAACTAAACTAAGGTTTATACAAAAAAGTCGCTAGGTTTGTCAATATGAATATTCTATGTAAAAAAGCCGCTAAAAGGGTCTGAAAGTTGCTAAATCTAGTGCTACAGTCGCGCTCGTGTGTGTGAGACGCTGGAGCTGATGGCAGGGGGCGGTGGATATTTGTGGCGGTCAATGTGGATATTGTGGATGAGTTCTTCTGTGTCATCACGTTCTACAGCTTCAGTTTCTGAACTTTCACGCTTAGTAACACATACAGCTGTTCCCTCACCACAGTGCAACAGTGAAAAGGGACCCCTTTCAAACAGTGTCGCGTTCCGAACGTTGTTTAACCATATTTTAAAAATTCATGTCATAACAAAAATAAACACCGGTATTCGATATGAACGGTATACCGCCCAGCACTAATGGTGACCAAAAAATATTAGTAAAATAAAAAATTTGAGCCGGGGACCTCTGGTTGAGTTGACACGGAATAAACTCAGCATTCTTCAAAATATCTTCTTTTATGTTCAACATAAGAAAGAAACTCATACAGGTTTGGAACGACGTGAGGGTGAGTAAATGACAACATTTTCAGTTTTGGGTGAACTATCCCTTTAGTGGCGGTTCTGGATTATGTGGTGCCCTAGGCAAAAAATAGACATGCCCCCAATGTAATATTACATATGCAATAAAGTGGGAATAGTATTAAATGTGACACACTTTTATTGCAGAACTATATACAACACCAGACAAATGCACTAAATAAAATATTTTAATAAATTAATATTTACAATAAGCACTTAACTCTAATAACTGTTAAACAATAAAATAACTACAGAATTGTCTAAAATCAGCTTTCTTCCATTTAAGTAGGATTACTCTTCATCCAAATTAACATTGTAGCCCCTCTGGTCTTCAGTGATGCAAGGACAAAGTTTGAGCACATACATGTAATATCTGAGTAAGAGCAGAGCCACTTCATAAGAGAACATTGTATTTTTGAAAGCACCCATCAAGAGTTCTGTGCAAGAGCGAAGGAAATCGGGTTGCAAGTGGAGAGATTCTTGCTCACGCATTACATGGATGTGCTATCGTGTTACAATAATGTGCTCTTGATATTTGTCATAAAAACAACACCTAGGGCTGCACAATTAATCAAATTTCTAATCGCGATTACAATTATGGATGCCACAATTATGTAATCGTTCAAAGCTGCAATGAATCGTTCAAAGTCCACTTATGTTATTCTGCATGCTTAAGATGCGTTTTTTTTCTTTTTACATGTTATCTTAAGGGTTTTTCCCATTATTTTAGTATAACATTATAATACCATTCACATTTTTTATTTTTTTTTATAATTTAAAAAAGAAACCAATCCAATGTATAGTTGACATTTGAGGCTTAATACTATAGAAAAGCACTAAAAGTTTTTCAGTTAGAGTGTTTTCAGCTTGTTTGTTTTCATATAAAAATACGGCATGCAGTTGCATCAAACAATGGTATAAACATCATTCAATGTAAATTGTGATAATCGTAATTAATAATCGCAATTACAATTTCAAGGGAATAATCGACAATTATGATTTTTGTCATAGTCATGCAGCCCTAATAACACCATATAAACTGCCTAAAATTAATTTAAAATTAAACGTAGTGTAGCCTGTGTGTAGTATAGTGTGTGTTCACATATGCATGCATCAGATGCACATGTGTATTGCGCATGTCCACTTATCAGTGTGTGTTTGTTCTGTTACAGTCTAGATTCAAGCGATGATGAATGGGAAGCAGACAACGAGCCGAGCCCCAAAAAACGTGAAATCGTCCCATCCCCCATCACCACACCACAAACCCCCAGAACCCCTGCATCCTCTGTTGGTTTCTTGAGTCCAAGGTCAACACGCAGAGGAAAAACTCGTTCTAAACGGGGGAGAAAAAGGTCTGCAGCTTGCATGTCAGAGGACAGTGAAATGGGCTTTTGGAATGACATAAGCGTGGAGGATGAAGCTCCGGTGCTACCCAATTTTGTTCCAAAGCGAAATCCGGGAACTCAGCTCATCATGGCCAGTAATTATTCCCCCTTGCAATTATTTCAGCTTTTCTTCCCGTACTCCGTGATGGCCACCATTGTGAAGAACACAAATAGTTATGCAAAAATGAGGACTGAAGCTGGGAAGAAATTCTTGTGGTTGCCTTTGAAGGTGAAGGAACTATATTCGTATATTGCACTTGTTATTTACATGGGACTCCTCAGCACAAAAACTATAACAGATTACTGGTCAGGCAAAGAAATTTACAATTTGCCATTCCCAAAATCAGTGATGTCCAGGAGCAGATTTCAGGCCATCGCTTGGAACCTGCATCTTTGCGATCTTCAGGAGGATCGAGCGAATGCGAAGAAAAAGGGGACTCCAGACCATGACAGACTTTTCAAAATCAAGCCTCTGTACACTGACATCATCACAGCATGCAAAACGTACTTCCATCCAAACAGAGAGCTGGCGGTGGATGAAAGGATGGTGGCATCTAAAGCGAGAATTGGCTTCAAACAGTACATGAAGGACAAGCCAACCAAGTGGGGTTACAAACTCTTCGTTCTTGCTGATTCTGCATGTGGCTACACATGGAACTTCTTTGTTTATGAAGGCAAGTCTTCTTTGGCCACAGGTAAAGGACTGAGTTATGATTCTGTGGTACGCCTCTTGGATCTGTCTGTTCTTGGCAAGGGCTACCATGTGTATATGGACAACTTTTATACAAGCCCAGGCCTTTTGTTGGACTTGCTGGAGAAACAGACAGTTGCGTGTGGCACGATACGCTCCCATGTACAGGGCTTTCCTAGAACAAGGGCCAATGAGCTCAGCGAAAGGGCACAAAGAGGATCCATACGCTGGCTTCGTGAAGGTACGCTCCTCTTTGTGAGGTGGATGGACACAAAACTGGTTTCGATGTGTTCGACGATTCACAAGGCATATGATGGCTCTACCGTCTTAAGGCATGTCAAGAATCCCAAGAAAGAATGGGAAAAGCGCCAAATCACAACTCCGGAGACAGCGAAGGACTACAATAAATATATGGGAGGAGTGGACCATTCAGATGCCCTGATTGGGTACTACAATGTCATACACAAGACCAAAAAATGGTACAAGACCTTTTTTTTCCATTTTGTCGATATCGCAGTGGTGAACAGTTTAATTATCCACCAGCATCTGTTGAAATCTCAGAACAAGACCCCTCTCACCCAGAAGGAATTTCGAGAGACACTCGTGACTGAGCTGGTAGGGACTGTCATACCGCCCAGCGCATCAGAAGACGCGGAGCCATCCACATCATGTGACCAAGAGACCTCTGGACCATCTGCTGCGGAGGAAGACCTATGCTGGCCGGAGTATTTCGGGTCAGATGCCACAAGTGGGAGGAGAGTTTGTGTCCTGTGCAAAATTTCAGGTCACAAAGTAAAGACACCTGTGTACTGTACAAAATGCGATGTAGCTTTGTGCTTTGTGTCTTCAAGGAACTGCTTCAAAAAATGGCACACTGTGAAACCCTCTGAAAGCGATGAGGAAAAATAAGTGCATTGTTTTTTGTCAGCGGAGATTTGACTAAAAGCTGTGCACTTGCCCCACTGAAGTGTTTTAAAGTTTTTTTTCATTATATAGTAACTTCTTACATTGTAGATTAGTAGCTGTTGACATTTATGTATCCCTCGTTTTTATAATATGCTTTACACTACATTTTTCCTATATCCATTTAATTTTCTTTCTTTCTTTAGATTTTTTTTGGACCAACTAGTTGTTTTAGTATTGTGTAAAATAAAAAGCAAGAACTGCTACTTGGTCTCCTTTTGCTTGTTTGTCACATGATACGAGTCAGCTTAAGGCTGTAGTACACTACATGACTTTTGCACACATTTTTGCCTCAGTTTGCAGTCTGGACGATTCAATGTTAATTGCTGAAAATCAGAGCCAGTCTGCAGATTTTGGGCAGTTAGTTGATGGATTTCACAGTCAGTTGCACAATTTATGAAGGGCACAAACCTTTTGTAACCATTTATGAAGTCCGCAAGTGTGTGATGTTTTAAAATCTGTTCTGGTTTTAAAAGTGGTTTATTCAAGCCTTTAGTGTGATAAAATATTTGAAGACTGCCTTGTGATGTATAGCATATAGTAAAAGTAGGATTTTTTTAGGTAATATTTGCAGTTAAACAGAAGTTACCCCTCTAATTCACGCAAAGCTTCATGGGGCGAAGGAAAGTGGATAACTTTTGTTTAGAAAGTGTTGAAGGTGTTTGCTGCCACCTACTGAAATTAAAGGAACTTTTCAGCACGGACAGGTTACTGATTAGGAGATTTTTTAAAAATAAAATAATGCTAGCCTATCTCTTCGGCCATTAATCATGCATGCTGGAATGATAGGTCATTTCAGTCAAATTAATATTGACTTAAAACCAGTTTATTTGTTGCCACAAAACGCGTTTTCAGTTCCCTAATACATATGCTTATTTACGTTTTTTTTACAAGTCTGGTAATTTAACTCTAAAAAGGGGAACACAGACATTTGAGAACCTGTGGGGAGAAGCAGTGAAAGTGTAGGTCTTATTTCTTGGTTTCATTTTGAAAGGGTGTTTGTTGTGAATATTTAGATGAAGTGACTTTTGTTTTCTACATTCTTTGTTTAGCTCGCAGGAAGCATTTATAACTGCAACCTGTAGTGGGAAATCTACTCACCCTCTGATAAAAGTTGATCTAGTTCACATATTTACACATGTTGGAAAACAGTATTAGAGCATTAGTTTATTAGGTTTACATTGAAATGTTTTTTACATCTAAATGTTTGTATCAGGGAGTATGGGTATAGGGGTATAAATCCAGATATAAAAACAGTCAAGGTTCCATATTTGGTAACTGTTTTGTAATAGAAGTGATATTGTGACAGAAAATGATCGACTTGTGACAGAAAACTGCATCAAGAAATTCAATAGAGTTTGGGTGTAACCCAGTGCTTATTTTTGGTATAGTGCCCAAACAAAATCTCACAGGAACCACAATTTTTGTGATATCAACTTCAAATTTGAAATATAACTTGGTTAGACTTTGATTTTATAGCAATTTTAGAGTGCAACATATTTGATCAAATATTTATTTTATATATAATAAAAAATGTATAGTACATTAACTTTACTGTAAACTTTTTCTGAAATGCTTTCACTTCAGCAATCTAAAAAGAGACCAACCTTAGGTCTGTATTCCAAAGCGTTCAGGAATTACAACCATGTTGTAACAAGCATTGATAAGCATGCGTTCTGTTTTCAGGGGGTGACGTGTCCTGGGGGATATAAACATTAAAATCAAAAGTAAGACCAGTTTTGACAAATAAATAAATAATGAAATTGTATTATTTGAGTCCCAATAAGATGCAAAATAGCAATAAATTCATTTTCTGATGTCTTCAAGGTTTTGCCCTTTTTAGGGTTAAGCACCAGTAAATGTCTAGTCCAGGGGTGCCCAAACTCGGTCCTGGAGGGCCGGTGTCCTGCAGTTTAGCTCCAACTTGCCTCAACACACCTGCCTTTAAGTTTCTAGTATGCCTAGAAAGAGCTTGATTATCTGGTTCAGGTGTGTTTAATTGGGGTTGGAGCTAAACTCTTCAGGACACCGGCCCTCCAGGACCGAGTTTGGACACCCCTGGTCTAGTCCCAGGCACTCAGACTGGGGGACTCTCGCCACAGAAGATCTGCTGAATCATGGGCTGCTCCTGCCGTGACTCGCCCGTATGTCTGCAGTTGTGCTTGCGTGTCGAGCAGGTGTTCAGCAGAGACCCAGAGCAACAAAGCCTTGTACTAACATACTGACCTACCAATGTTAGTACTTAATTATGTTTGTTAGCATGAAGTCCACTGGGCTAAGTAGTACAAAAGCCAAACGAGCAGGTGTTGTTACAAAACCTAATTGGGCGAGTTTAGAGCTAATCTGTGGATCCTGGAACTCTATAATGGACATGCGCTGTCAGACATTGACTTTTGCATATCATTTTAATGGTTAACATTACGACTTGCAGTTGCTATTTGCACATGGCTTAGCTGTGTGAAATCAAATCAAATATTGTTGAAACAAAACAGGCTGCAAATAAATTCACTGACATTCATTTTATTTAACTGATTCCATTTTTATTTTTTATTGGGTAAAACAAGTGTAGCGAATCAGCTCGTGGGAAATATGAATAATTAACCATAACTAGTTATAATTAACTATTCATATTTTAGATCCACTGTAGATATTTAGCTGACCACTCAGGGTCAACCGTCTTGTCAATTCTAAGAACGTTAATTTCCTGGTTAAAGGAAATAACTTTCTTACTGTACAATTCTATAAGTTTGTAACATAAATCTGCATGATTATTGACTCCGGTTATGAGTAAACAATGAACACATCAAGTGTGATACAAGTAAGGTTTTATTAACTACATAAACACTTAAACTAGTCCAACATACTACTAAGTTTTTATTTAACAAATCGCAATTGAAATTCATAAAATAGGCACATGGATTTTTATTTATATTCCATTATGACCAGTAGGTAGCACTCTCTGACTGCTACACTAGGATAGTTCTCTTCTACAGCATGCAAGTCCACTAATACAACATAATAAAAAAAACATATAGTTTATTTTACAAGTATCTGTTAACATTCAGGTTAATAATCTGCAATGCAGGCCAGGCCATTTGTTGCCTTTAAGCCAGAAATAGTGTAATTTTAGTTGTTAGGCCTACAGATTATATGTGACAATTTTTGGGGGGAAAAGTAATAATAAAATGCACATAAAGCTTAGTCTTGTTGACCATATGACCTTGTTGCATCTTTTGGCACAATAAGAACCATATTTATAATATATCTCATGTAGGTCAGATCTCAGTTCTGGGTCTAGGTCACAAAGGTCAGGCATGTGTAGAAGATACAATAACCCCAGGTGTCTTTTTTTCCTATTTCTTTTCCAATACCTTTGTATTTATCATGTAATTCAATCTAATTTTATCATGCAAGGGTCTATGACCATGGGGTCTGTGAATGTGTTGCTGGGGGTCAGTGTTCAGATATATAAACCCATAATTTTACCACATTTCTTATCACAGCTGCTTAAATGAATATTTAGCCTACTATTAGTTTGTTAAGAGTAATAAATAGCTAATGTCATAATGCTTGGTAATGTTGAAGCAACTGTATGTAGTTTTGTTTATTTTTTGACTTTGAAGCAGTTATGTGAGTGGAATTCACTGTCATAAATATGCCTGTATAAATAATATAACTGTACACATGCTTTTATTGCTTGCTGTAAAGCAATCCACACTTTTCACAGAATTTCACAGCATTTCACCAAACGTTCATGCTCCGAATATTATTAATAATGCCTCTGGATAACAGGGAGCGTGGGAAAGAGAAGTCATTCGTCTTATTAGAAGTCCGTGTACCATCAGAATGATTTGGGACTGATTTTTCAAGGTAAAAAAAAAGTACATAAAGTTGCTGTAAGTTATTTTAAAGTGTTACTGGGAAAATCTAGCCTTTTATTGATAGAGCATACTTAGATTTAGTCCTAACTTATTTGTCATATGTACATTGTGTTAGTGTTGTATTGTTTTTACTTTTATATTTACACTGTACAAAGTGCTTTGAGCAATGGCTGAAATATTATTATTATATATTATTATTATTGTTGTTTTTATTAGAAACTCAGTTGTATGACACAGCTAGTCATGTGATGTCAACATGGCCACGCCCATGAAGGGGCGACCCGCCTCATGCATGTCATGTTAAACAAAGCAACTTTCTAGAAGACTGGTTGTCTTCTATGTGCATGTACATCATTGAACTATTTTATTTATTAAGTGCAGTTTTTCCAAAACGCCATAATTAACTCATGTATAAAAATAATATTTCTTATTTTTCTCCCTGTAAATTTAAAATCTACGCTTGCATTGCAATAGTAAATGAGGGGGATGAGAGGGAGTGGCAGTAAAGTTCTTTTGCGCTGTGTGTGTGTGTGTGTGTGTGTGTGTGTGTAATTGAGCAGCAGTAGTTTGATGTAATGGAGGGGATGGGCGAGTCAGTCCGCCTACACGGGCTTTGTGTTGATGTTCAGGCGGTGCAACAGCGCTGACAGTCCGCGACCAGAGCAGCACCAGAGAACAGCATTCCCAACACCCATCCTCCATCAAGACAGGAAGAGAGGGAGAGAAAGAGGACAGACGGTGTTTTGGGCGATTTGACTGTAAGGGAGTGGAGCTGGACTGAATCATGGCCACTTCAACGTCTTGCACGGGCTCCACACTGCTGCAGCCAATTAGCAAGATTATTGATCTGCCACTGGACCAGGTAAACTGTCACTTTAACTGGGATTTATGTTTCGCTTTTGTCATTTTGCCAAGCGAAGATCGCTAGCTGGCGAGCCGTTTGCTGTAAATCCAGCACATTTGATGCGCACCGACAACTGCATGATATAAGAGCGTTTTGGTATGATATTGTATGACATAACAAGCCTGAAATTCATCTTCGCGCATTTCATAACGCTCGTTTGTCTCATTTTCCTTCCTGTATTTTTCTCAAAATATTGGCTGTTGACAAGTGAGTCACAGGCTTTGTTGGTAAACCAAGTATGTTATCTGTTCAGACAGCATTTTAGGCATCTAGGCGCCTTCAGAGAAGTCCAAACATCATGCTCGCGAGCGCCAGTGAAGCCCCGTGATGTTGTCTATGTAGGCAGCTCGACAGGTTTTGACACACCGCCATAGTCACGATTTCGCCTGGGCTGGAGAGACGTTTTGCAAAAAAAAAAAAGAGAGATTATATTTACTGATGTCCTAAATACAAACCGTTGTACCATGAATTATTAAAGCAAAAGAACGACTTCAGTTAAGGCAGCGAGACGAGAGTTTTTTTTAGCATGAAAAGAAATGAGTTTTGTTTCATTTCCCCATTTTGTTCACGTTGTTTGTTTTTAGATGTCTCTTCTTGGATGTTCGTCTTCTCAGCATGTTTTATCTCGCGTAAAAACATTTTGTATTTTTAGGTGATTTACTTCAAAATTTTTACAAATTTATTGGAAGACCAGAGGTTTTTCTTTTCATGTCCTCTGGTAAATAGTGGTGGGGACTTTGATTCATCCAAGACAAGTGACTCGATTCTTTTGAATCAGTTCACTAAAAGGATTCATTAACGTGTTCCTTATTTCCTCAAGATTTTTTCTCCTATATATATATATATATATATATATATATATATATAT